>NW_017307280.1:378371-445414 GCF_000935625.1 Nanorana parkeri | reverse complement strand
AAAGCTTTCTCTGCCACCAAAATACATCATAAAAGTATAACAATATACACATGTATATACAATATTTGTACTTTCAATATAATGATCATACAATAAAAACTTAATAATATTAATGCAAAGATTTCAGATGACAAGTAAATAAAGTTATTATTATGAAAAGAAATGTATCTTTCTTCTTTTTTAGTTATGAATGCAGTAAAAAAACAAACAAAAAAAAACAAAACAAAAAAAACTCATTTTTTTTATCTTATCCATTTTATCATTGGGAAGCAATTCATTTACTTCTGCTCCCGAAGACATGAAGGAGAATGGTTGGTAATCTTCCCTAATTCATGAGAAATCACCTATTAGACAGTGGAACAAGTGTCCTCATTGTAAGATTTTCTTTCACTTCCTGTTCAGATAACAGCTGTAAAATGTTTGATCATATCAATGTCTGTCTTGATGACCACAGTAATCAGAACAAATAGAATGTCACCACCCCCAGAACACACACACACACACACACACACACACACACACACACACACACACACACACCAATAAAAACATGATAGAGATTTTTAAAGCCCATTTCCACCTTTGTAAGTGATTAGCATTTATTGTGGTAATGGAGAGGTGCAGTGATGATGTATATGTGAGCAGATTTTCTTGACTCACATTACTGGCTTTTCAACATTTTTATGGACTTTTTAGTGGGCTCGAGTCCTACAAATGTAACATTCCCTCCACAGGAGACTCAATCTGACATTGGGGTCAGATAGTTTTGTACAAACTGTAAAGCAGCTGACCTCCTCCCTGTGATTCATTGTAGCAAGATTACTGCCCACCAGCTCTGCCTTTTCTGGTCACTCAGCACTGTTCAGAGGGTGTTGCCACTATGAATATTAATTAATGGGGAAGAGCTCAAAAAGAGAGCTCAGTTTACACGGAGAAGCTTGTTCCAGAGGAAAGCATATAATTGTGGGAAATATAGTTTCCCATGCCCTACAGTGTTAGTTCCCACTGTGGACAGTGGCCTGTAATTTTCACAGACTGCTTGCAGAGCAAAGAGGCAGCCATTTCAAAAGGAACCATTATGAGATGAAGAGGACAGCTAACAAAAAAAGTAAGTTTCTGTGTTCATATACAGCAACTGCATATGTCCGCTTCATGTACTCTGAGTGTACACTGCTGGCATGTTTTTTTTTTTAAACTACCCCTGCAAAGGTGGAAATGGGTTTTAGCCTTCCTTATTGTATCTATAACTCTGATGTGATTATTACAATATGATGCTCCAAAGATAATTGAGTTGGCAAAGTGTATCTAAATCCAAAAGCAAAAAATGAATATATTACAGTTTATCAGTCCTTAGATCTGGTGGCTGTCTTAGTTTTCATTTTTCAGTCTAAGAAGAGAAAATCCCTGTTGCATGTGGTGTATGCATTTTTGCAAAGATCCTTATCTTTGTTATGTAAACGTTTAGTTCAATTAATGTATCATTTAATGAAGATGAACAAACACCGAACAAACTCCAACCTTGACAACCATGACTACCCCATAGCTACAATTGAGTGATGACAGGGAGAAAACAGAGTACCAAGAGATTTGAACCAAGGACCCCCAGTGCTGCAAGGCAGGAATGCTAACCACTATGCCACTGTACTGCCCATATAAAAGCATCAACCATTTCTGTTGTGTATATGACGTATAATCAGCAAATTCATGTACAAGCATTCCAATTAAATACAATTTTAAATTTGTTTAGAAAACCATGTGAAATTATTTTCTGACTTGGAAGAAGTATATTGTGTCTGCTATGAGATTTTAGCACATTAGTAATTTGAAGAATGGCCAAATACAGGATTTCTTGTCATTTAGGATAAAAGTTCTGCCCATGTGTGTCTAATGTACAGCAGATCCTCTTTATGGAAAGTATCTATCATCCTTTCAAAATACTTTTCTTGGATGAATAAATCCATATTTGGTTGTATTTATCTTAAGCTTTGTCAAGAAGGGATTTTAACTATTCATGCGTCCCAATCTTTAAAACTAAACTCCAAGCAAACAGCCTTCCAAAGTATTTGAGGTCTTTTCAGCCACTGTTCTAATCCTGCTTACTGGGCAGCATAACTTAGTAACCTCAGTGGTGGATCCAGGAGGGGGGCAATTGCATTACAATGACACGTGAAAAGCATTATCTCCCATGTACACAAGCAGCTATTTTTGGTGCTTATTGATAAAATGTTTTTTCAGCTTGTGTCAAATCAATGAACTTGTAAAACTGAAGGTCATGCCACTATTAGGGCCCATAGTGACCTCCGCACTGCGTCACATTACTGACCTCCGCACTGCGTCACATTACTGACCTCCGCACTGCGTCACATTACTGACCTCCGCACTGCGTCACATTACTGACCTCCGCACTGCGTCCCATTACTGACCTCCACACTGCGTCACATTACTGACATCCGCACTGCGTCACATTACTGACCTCCGCACTGCGTCACCTTACCGACCTCCGAACTCCTCGTCACATTGCTGACCTCCGCACTGCGTCACATTACTGACCTCCACACTCTGCGTCACATTACTGACCTCCACACTCTGCGTCACATTACTGACCTCCACACTCTGCATCACATTACTGACCTCTGCACTGCGTCACATTACTGGCCTCAGCACTCTGCGTTTATTATTATCGCTCCCACCGCCCCTCTGCTGGGCCCAGCCAGCCGCACCGAACAATCGGGACCCAAAGCAGAGGCTGCACTGTAGTCAGGCAAATTAGGCAGCCGTCTCGGCCCACGCTGGGGCTTTGCAGCTGCCTACTTTGTGTGAGTACAGACAAAGGCTGGCAGTGGCGGAAATATCCCAGAAGGAGAGGCTAGGTGAGTGCGTTGTACCCCGGGGGGAGAGGGGGAGATCCGGGGGGCAGTGGACACATAGGCAGTGAGAGAGGAAAGGGGTGGCACAGTCCGTCCCTGAGTAACCTTGCTTTTTTCCCATTCAGATTAAGTGTATGTAAATGCAAAATCTATATTTCAGTATGGTTGCCATCATGCCTCACTGTATACAGTTTTCTTAAGCATATAATTTTTTGTAAATCTGTTGCAAAATGTTCTGCCTAGACATCCTGAAAGTAAGAGCATTTCCTGTTTAATGTTTAATGCTGACAACACTAAGCATTGTCAGTCTGCTATGCACACTCCTTCAGTTGGGCATTGGGCTGCCTTTCTTATCTAACTCAATGGTCAACTTAAGTAGTGAACACAGCAGGCTGACAATATTGCTGCTATTTGCAAGTCAGCTGCTTAGCATCATCATTCTCTAACAAGAAATGCTGCTACTGGTAGGATTTCCAGGTAAGAGGCTTTGCACCTAATTTACAAAAAAGTATTGAGTATATAAGAAAACTGTATACAATGAAGCATGATACCAAACGTACTAAAAATAGATTTATGGTTTACATACAGCAATACAACTCTGCTCTCATATCCTGTTAGCAAGATTTAAATGTTAGACTCACAATGTAGTAGAGCCTGATTACCTCAGAGTGCTAGCCTTCCCTTTCCTGTCTTAATCATGCTTATTTTCAAGAAGCTAAAATAATGACAAATTCAGGTACTTATATTAGCTGTGTTTAAATATACATGCAAGGATTTTTAATACCTCACCGGAAAAAAGGTGAAACGGTCATTAAAGCCAAAATCCCCCCCCCCCCCATGCTGCTTTAAGGACTTACCTTAAATTATGCCTCGATCCGATCATCTTCTCCTTTCCAGTAGTTTTCAGAAGTCCCCCCAGCGCTGGTGCCGCTCTCTGATCCAGCTGACCTCTGTGTCTACTGTGTCCGATGGTGTCTGTGCGTGTGCACACTCTCGGCTGCATGCATTCACTTACACTGTGTCGCTCTTCTTCTCCCGGCCTGAAGATCTCCACTGCGCATGCGCCCACCCTATGATCCTTCACGGCCCTCAAGAGTCTTCAAATCTTTAGATGAGAGCGAGCGACGGAGACACAGGTAAGTAATTACCTATTTGGCAACTTTTAATTTTTTTTTATATTTTTGCATATATCTACTGCTAGCAGTAGATATATGCAAAAAAACCTGAGTGATTAATTCTATTTGAAACTCTGAGGTGGCAATTTATCAAATGGGGTAGCTTAAAAGTCTTTTAATTAATTTTAATAAGAGAATAAAAATCGGTTTGCCTAGTTTGCCAAATTCTACACATTTGTTAAAAATAAATGTTTTCTTTAATCCTATAAATACCCCTTACGAAAAAAATCTAACTATACTTTTCTTTTCAAAACATTGTACTTGTAGATAATAATGTCTAAATAAGGATGTTGGCCAATTTGCACATTTTTAATATTCCAGAATATCTGCTTGCATTTTTTTCTAACCTCAGGAGAATAAGCCAATTCAGCCAATAGCATTATACTATCTATATTCTTAAAAAGGAACAGATGAAAAGAAATTAATTAACACCTTAATAAATTAATATACTGACCGAATGGCTATGCATTAATATACTGACCGAATGACTATGCATTTATTTCCACATTATATTATATACATTAGCTGGCAGTGTGTGACTTCTGATAAGTAAAATACATTTTTGCTTTTTGTACATCATAATGGTTTATTTGAATGCAGAGTGAGACCTGTATTTATTTCTGTATGATTGTCCCCAGTTCATCACTCCAGGATCAAACACAAATCTGCATTCAAGCACACCATGCATTTATACAGATACATGCCTTGTTTCTGTACTACTTCCCTGTAATGGCTACATTTCATGCTGTAATCTTCTCTGCATAAACATTAACACATTTCTTGGTTAAAAGGTCAATATATTCTTTTTTTATATTGTGGGAACAGAAAAATCAGATAAAAATATATTTAATAAATTACAGTTAATTACATAATACAAAGCATAGCAGTACCCATGACTCCTAAAGTTTTTAATTTTCAGTACACGGATCACATTCAATAGCTCGTAAATGAAACATGAAAAAATTAGTCTCTTGAATTAAATTAGAAATACAGGTTTCTGTTTTTTTTCTGAGGATAATTATAGCATTAGTAGTAAAACATGGTGAGCCTGATTGACAGCATATACTTTGGTAATCTGTCAACCTAAAGGACCAGTCTATCCAAATAATGATTTTTCAATTTTTGGTGGGTGCTCTAAAGTAAAATTTCTCTTTTTATGTATTTGGAACACTATTGGATAGATATCTGTGTTTGATTTCCTGTTTTTTTACACCTTTGGTCACCATTATGAGAGATCTTCACTCTCCCTGTTTGTTTTACTTATTTTATATTTTGGAGAATACCACTGGTGATTGTGGAACACAGAAATGTGGGTGGGAACATGCAAAAGTCCCCGGTGGACAGAAGATTGTGGAATTAGAACAAGGGCACCTCACTCTTGGAGTATCCAAGACAAGCAAGAAACCAGGGCCCTATTAGGTTCCACTTACTGTATAACTAAAACATAATTTTTCAGGTGGACATACACTTTAAAGATTTCATGGTCAAACTTACCTTGGAATATTTGGAATTTGGTGGCTACAGGCAATATACACACGTGTTTCCTCTAGATCTAGTTCTAGCGAAGCACTACACCTTTTTATGATTTTTCCCCAGAATGCTGCCTCCCCCAAATACTCTTCCCAACATTGCTGGCATAGCTAAAGTCCAGTACACTGGGTAAACCTGCTGCACTGTGTGGACCCTTCCCCTGTACAGTTGTTAACAACACTGACATCACCTAGCAACAGTGGATGCTGACTCATCACTTCTGTTTTCTTCTTTTTCTTGTCTTTAAAGTTGAGCAAAAGAGAGATCTTCTGATAAGGATAGTCTACAAACAGATAATGGCCATCGTGGCCAACAATAGTTAGTTTTGTGGATGACAAAGATGTCAGACTTTGACCCTTGTTGGTTTTCTTGAAAGAATAGCCATACTTTTAGTACAGTCATCCTTTTTAAATAACCCTCCTTAGGCATTCCCATCACATTATTGGCACGGATGCTGTACAACCTTTCCATAGGAATGAATAGGGATTTTGATGCACATGTGCAGCACCTGCCAGGAGACTCTTTCTGTCTTGTCTATGTGGCTGTCACTGAAGATCCATGGGGAATTTGAAAGTGCAGGATTTGGGGATTAGGGTTTTTTTTATAGGATGGCAATAGTAAAAGTATAGTAAAGTTATTATTGAAGATGTTGACAACAGCACAAGAGCATTGCAGACAGTACTGTGGCCTCCTGGTAATAAGCTGGTCCAGGGTAACTATCCTGGCTGTATTATTTTGATATTACTCTTATCGCTAGCACTGATCACAAGGTGGTTGAACACTACAGAAAAATCTAATTCTTGTAGTGGTTGATTAGATTTAATAGTAAAGTTTACAATGTACTTGTACCCTCTTGAGCCCTAAATTCTGAGAATGCTGTCTTAACATCGAACTAAGGTTGAACTATACATTGCATATGTAATGTAGGATGCTCATACCAATAAGACTGAACTCTCTGTATTTCTACTGCAACATATTGTAAATATCAGTTTATGCCATCATTTTTTGTAAATGTTTGGTGTCTATTCACCTTATGTGACCCTGTCTTTTATATTTTACCAAAAAATTGCGGCGATAATAAATGTTTCATAGGGAACAAGTTTTTTTTCCAAAATTCTCTGTACTTTTTTGTTATATAGTAAAAGCCCCAGTGGTGATTAAACACCACCAACATAAAGCTCTATCTGTCCCCCAAAAAAGTTATACAATTATTATTATTGTTGGTACAGCGTTGCATGACGGAATAAATGTCAGTCAAAGTACCGCATCCCTGAATACTGAAAAATGGCATAGATAGGAAGGGGGTTTAACACTCTGGTCTTCAAGTGGTTAACAACACATTTGCAGGAGGCTAGGGAAATAAAGGACAGTCAGAATAGTATAAAATTATAGTATATTGGTTACTAAGTGATTCTTTGTTTTGCACTTTGCCATATTAAAATGAACATGTGATGATAAACTATCATTGTTGATCTTATTTTGAAAATGCTAGTTGATTGTCTGTTATGCTGAACCACCAGCTGTACTGTATTCTGGTTCAGTGACTTGGTAAAAGTAAGCAGATCAGGAAAATCAGGGCAATGTAAGAGATTCCTATCTAAAATGTGACATCAGATTCCTGATGTGTAGCACTTGCACATTATAGCTGTTTCCTGCTTTGTCTTATCTAATAAGTGTGGTTATGTGTTCATAACACCATACAAAGTAGGATACATTCAACGATAGATTTGTGTACATGTTTGTTTTTTTTACAAATTCTACCAATATAGTACCAAATGATTAAATACAAGAAATAAGCACCCAGATACTGTATGTAGCATACTTAATATTTATATATATTTTTTAATGCATCATCCTATTTTGAAAGGTAAAACATCTTACCCTTCTGCCAAGGGCATTGGATATGTATTCAGAAATTCACTCTGATGGATTAAACAACACAGATTATTTTTCTTTGATGTCCTTTAAAACTGCTTGTCTTTTTGTCCAGGACCTTGTTATGAATATATTTTTCTCATTTCCATTTTGAAGACACACAAGCCCGATATGGAGTGTCTTGGGGATCGGAGGAAACAGAAAGGTCAAACAGAACAAGAAAATTACAATATGAAGAGCATTAGCAATCAACATTCATAATTATAAACAATATTTTATATGTTGTGTATTACTTTATGTAAGGCCGTAGCTACCTATTAGCAAGCATTCTTTTCAAGAATATAAAGATGATAGTCAAACACTTAAACTCATTCTGCTTAACTTTATTAATTTAAACACAGATCACATAAGCTCCTCCCCTTCCTTTAACCCCAACTCTTTTCCTTTTCATCCTCTCCTTTCTCCTGCCCATAAACCACCCCCTTTCTACCTCCTGCTCCCCCCGGTCTTTATCTTGTGAATTAACATTATGAGTTAAGAGAACTATGGGGAAAAACACTGACCCCATAGTTCTCCTTTAAAGATCAAACCATTTGTCCATAATCTTGTGGCTTCACATATAAGGTTTAGTGACCTTTTTAAATTCTTGTTGTGGGTTATACTGTATATGCATAAGTGTATTGTTTTTTTTGTTTCTTGGGTATGAGGACATTTCCAAATGATTTTCACTTGAGAGGATTGTGTGTATTTTTTCTTAATCAATTAGCCCAATAACACTTCTAAATGGATCTCTAGCTCTATAACCTAACCCTTTACAACAGCCTTAACCATCCAAGTGTGTTAAGAAAAGAAAATCTGTAATTTAAAAAATATATATTTATATTTCATTGCTCCTCCTTGTAACTGTGTGTATAAATATGTAGGTTTCAGAACAATTTTAAGAAAATATTTAAATCCTAAAGAAGGGATTTATATTATCCTGAAAGTGTGCATCTTTAATAACTTGAATTAGTCAAGAAAGGGTATAGTTTAAACTCCAAACTTATTGTTATTTTTTTTACAATGATGTTGAAAATGGATGATGTTGATATAAACACTTATTGTGTACAGGTGGCTGCGTACATAAAGTCCAGACGTCTCGACACTTGCATAATCTTGTTTAAGTACTTAGGTATTTGAAACACATTAGAGGGATAAGCCTGTATTGTATTCTCTGTATTTAAGCAATGAATTTAAGGAGGATCGGGTGAAATAGACGGACCATATGTGTGCCGTCAGTGGTGTTGATACTTCCTGGAAGCATGCATTTTGTGACAAACTGTTTACAATATATTTATGTTTTTTGGTGTTATTTTGATAAATACAAAGTGATGCTAAATGAAGTTAATTTATTTTTTCAAATGGTAGTTACATGGGGTCATCAGTGGAATGCAAATATTGGATGAAAGGTTTTTAGTCTTGCTGACTTGAAACAATGCCATTCTACTAAGCTATTACGATTGATTTGGTGTGGTAAAGGTACCTGTAGATATTAGGTAATTATCCTTCAGTTCTTGCTTGATAATTAGATAGACATTTTTTTTTAACCCAGTAGCCCATTGTTGCCATAATATTAGCACCAGGCCTATCTCTAATGCACAAAGATAAACCTGCATATTTGCATGTTCATGCAAAGAAGAATCTGGGAAGAATGAATGTTAAATGCTTGCCCATTTTCTTAGATTTGTTGAATAAATAATGTTTTAATATGCTTCAGCTACTGTAAGATATACAGAGAAATCAAGCAAGTTTAAAAATAAAACCTATAATATGTTAATTGCTCCTGCTCTTCCCTAAAACCATCAGTGATTTTGCCAATTTAAATAAACTGATAGTAGTCCTGAATTCAACATCCCCAGGATCTGCATGCTTCCCTCCAGTCTCAATATTTTGCTGAGATGGAAAAGGAAATGATCAGTGAAGAGTTAGTGAACATGCCTTCCTACAGACAACAAAGAAAATTAGAATTGTCTGCTTTGCTTTACTCTTCCCTCAGTTTTCCCTAAGAAGTAAACCATCCTGTAATATGGTGGTTTCCAAAGCTGATCATCTTCTAAAATTCCAGATGACTGACTGATATGCTGACCTACTGGCTTCAGTGCTTTAATTATATATTTAAGGCAAGTCAGAGTAATTCGGGGCACCTTATCTGCATGCTTGTTCTGGTTGAGTGACTCAAGTTTTAAAGCAAGAGGCATAGTATGACACCTGGAAAACTAGTATTTGAAAAAGTAAAAACTGTTACACCCTTCACATAGACGTTGTCCAGATCTTAGACTTAGCAATTTCATTGTGAGCAGTGAGAGTGTCTCAACATCATTTAGATCTTTATTGCAGTATGTGGATAGGGCCAAGGTCAATCTGCTTTAATTAAAGTTATTCTGTGGTAATGTCATGGAGATGGTATGGGTGTACTTTGAATACAACTTATCTATCAGCATAAGTTGTTCTAGTATGTTCTTTAGTTTGGCTAGTGCAAGGAATTGTGGGAGCAGCCATTTAGAGGGTATAGCCTGTAAGCACTTGTGTTCCCACCTTAATGGATTAGGTTTGTCTAATGTCTTCCCTGTGACATTATGAAACAGGGAGAACACTGGGTAGCTGAGTTCTACCATTCCCTGTGACATTGTGCATATATTAAACTGCTTGTTGTCAGAAGTCCGCTATCTGTGAGCAGGACCAAATGTGTTATGTAAGATTTGGGTGTGGTGTGTCACATTTTAGAAAAGAGGTCAACCAGCCAGGCATGAGGGATCTGTGAGGAATGTTGAAAATCAGATATGTTCTGTGGATCAATTTAAATAGAAATTTCCCTCCACGCCTCTCCCACAAAAGCCTATCTAAGGCACTGCTAGCCCAGTTTTATACTGAGTAGAGCTTCTTCCGGTATTTGTTTGGTCAATTTAGCCCACTTGAGTGTGTAGTTAGGTTTGGAGAATACAGAAGATTGCCTGCTAGCTTGGAGGGTTAGGCAATGGCGGGTTATAGAGTTGCAACTTATCTGCTGAGATATAAAAACACCATGTGCTGATTCCCCTGCATTGTCCATCTTGAAGGAGTGACATTTGCAATCCTTGTTTTGTCCACTCTGACCTGACAATACATTTGTCAATGGGCATACCATGTTTAGTGTGTGGCATCAGCTTATGTCAGTTGTAGGTCCATAAAAGCTGTAGGTTACAGCTAGAGAAATGATGGAAAGAGCCAAGACGTGCATGTTTAACCCATTGCATGTGCTGGGATGGTTTACAGGTTCCCTGTGAAAATAACAGATCTTACATAGAGTTACATGGGTTTCTTTATTGTCCAATAGTCTAAAAGCCCTGAAGTCTGTACCGTGGAGAAGGTTGGAGAAGTGGTTAAGGGCATAAGTGAGGAGACTTGTCCCTGGAGGTTTTGAGATTTATCGAACTTCTTTCCATGTGATTAAGGTTCTCTTAAGAGAAAGTCTTGTTAATAAATTGAGGTAGAAGGTTCAGTAGAGTGTTTTGGAGTCTTGCCAGGGACAATGGTGCTGCAAGATGCACCATAAAAATGCAATATGCACTTTTACCGCTGTGTTTGTGCAATATGAGGTATTATTAATCTAATTGTATATGTGCCTGAAGATACTAGCCAAGTTGAACAATATATTGTTATTATTTTTATACTGGATTTATATAGTGCCAACAGTCAGCACAACGCTTGAAAATAAGGAAGACATTTAAAGGCTGGTTATAGATTCATGCATGTACCATTTTTTCTAGTTTGACTATTTTTGTTTTGGGGGACGCACTGGAGTTCCAGGGTGCATTTTTGGTTGCTGGGCCTCCAGTGCGTCCCTGCACCTTATTAGGAGGAGTTGGCTACCTCCAGGTACACCTGCATGTAATTTATCAACTTCATTAATATGCTCACACTTGGAGACTCGGATACATAGAGTTAGGACCACACTTTGCAGAGGTGCCTTGGCGCGGCAGTGTGGCTTCTACATATTTTTGGCCAAAAGTTTGTGCAACTAAAACCTCTGATTTTAATGCATACTGTTGACAGGGCTACTTGTTTGGTTGCAGGCTGGCTGGCAGGTTGAGGCTAGGGAATTTTTGTGTTTTGTATTACTATTGTTTTCTTCCCTTCAGTGGAAAGTGATCTTCTGTCAAGGATATCCAATCAGATATCATAAAGAAATATCAAACAGAAGGTTTTACAAAGCCTCTAAGAGATTACAGGCACAACCAAATTTGTATACACGTTGGAAACAACTTCCTAGCCATAAATTGCACCATCTACAGCATATAAAGGGCCTTAAGTTGCATTCCTGTGTGGATGTACTGTTGGGGGAAGAACAGAGGCAGACGTTGAGTGTGGTATGCTCTGTGGAGCTGTTGTCTGTCTAAGAAGTCTACATATGTCCTTAGAACTGTCACAACAGGGTGCCAACTTGCAGGGCCCGTTTCACCTTGCAGGTGCCCAGGAGGCCTAGTGCCTGGTGGACTGTGACATCATGGAAAAAATAGATATTCATATTTATAACCAGATCTACTTGCATCAGTGGCAATACTATTTTGTTCTTCAGATCCGGACCCATGAACGAGGAAACACACCACTGTGAGTTGAACCCACATATCTCTACTAATTACATGAAATATTTTTGATTTGACTATTCTTTTTCTCCATACACGTGTATGTTAACTCTTTAATGCCATTTTTGCTAAAAAAATGGACATTATTTTCTGACTTTGTGGAAATTCTAGATACAAGGGAATTCTCTTGATACCAAGTATAACTACCATACATGAGAATATTGAGGCTTTCCAGGGTGTGCCCTTTACCTTTTGTTTCCACATGCATTGTTTCATCCATTAGCCGAATGCAGTCATATATATGTTTGTTCGTGTTTTGATATTTTTTTATATGTATGCCTTTTAATATATCTAAAATAAATATATTTTTATAAATATTTGCTGTATACTTTGAAATAATGGTGGGATCCCCTATTGGGGAAAATTGTATCTTTTGGTAATATATAGAAGCAGGGGACCCTCCATTTAACTTGACTCAAAAATAATCTTTGTTGTTATACTTCATTAACCTTCCTCCCCCGTTTGACTCAAAAATAATCTTTGTAGTTATACTTCATTAACCTTCCTCCCCCGCTTTGTATGCTCTATTTTTGTAAACAGTCTACTTTATTGATGAGGGGCTACATACAAAATGTGTTGTGATTGGCTGACTGTTGTGTTGTTCCTCCACCTTTCCCGCTTTGTGTTCAATACCTTGGAATTGTTCCGTTCGATTGTTTAGTTGGATTAATGGCATCCAAAAAATTCTGTAGAGTGGGCCTGATAATTGTTGAAACATCTGCATTCAGATGTGAGGCTACCTATGAGGCTAACTTCTTGTAGTCTTTAGCAAAGCTAGGGTGTAGTATTATGACTTACCTGCCTTTGCTGTCAAGGCACCTTGACAGAAACATTTTAATACAATTTTTAGTACTGACCATAATTTAAAAAATGCAACACCAATAACCATTCACGTTAATATTTAACAGACATAATTTAAATTCTCAAGTAGCAGAAATATTCCACAAATTCACTGCAGAATATAATGCTGATAAATCATTGTATCTAGTTATATCCACATTACCTACTCTAAAGATATCCTGTCACTGTAATCAACATTCTGATACTCTGGGCCACTCAGGCCAGTCAGCTATCATCTTCTCACCATGCCAAACCTAATCCTCCACCTGCTGATTGTCAAAGCAGGAAAGTTATTTTTTTAAGCATTATATTTTTAACATTTTCTTATATTCTTTTTCAGTTACTGAAGCCATGAAACCAATCAAGTTTAACAGATGGGGTTTACCTGATATTAACTCAGAGACAATGCAAACCAGTGAGCCTAGTGTATTTGCTGGAGGGGATATCGGAGGTTTAGCAAATACAACTGTTGAATCAGTTAATGATGGAAAACAAGCATCTTGGTACATTCACAAATATATACAGGTATGTCATCTTTTCTAATTCCCTGTCCAGGTAGAATGGTATTCTGCTGATTTTTCCACACTTTAGATGAACTCATTTATGTCATTATTTTCCTTTTATTACTAAATTATCACCCATATTTAATTTCACGTATCCACTCTTGTATGCCAAAAAAACTTTCCTCAGTGTACTTTAGTGTAGACATAAATGGGTTTGAAAAAATATTTGTTGGGTTCAATGTCTCTGCTTGTAATGTAATTATCTGGAGCTAAGAGATACTTATATTCAGCACATAAATACTATATTATCATTTATGCTTAGCATTTACAGAAATGGAGATGAGTCAATAGCTTGTTAGACGATGTCAGGGGCATCCCAAGGCCGGGTGTCACCCGGAGCAGAGACTGGGTGACACCCCGCCGTGAGGTAATTGCGTGTGACACACCTGTGGGATTACGCCATTGTGCATGCATGGCCATCTAATTGACGCCTGCCGGTGGCCATCTTGGTGATGGACTCCGGTAGAGAGAGGAGGGGACATCACCCGGAGGGATTAGATATGCTGCCAGGTCCTCTCCTCTCTCCTGACACTTTCGGGCTCTTGGTCCATGACAGAGTGCCTGGCTTTTTAGAGGGAGTGACACCAAAACAACTGTCAGTCATGTTGGTGTCACCCCTCCAATGGTGTCACCTGGGTGCGGTCCGCACTTCCCGCACCCCCTTTGTGAATCCACTAGACGATGTGAATTTTTTCTAATACCAGAGCAGAAAACACACACAAGCAGATGCAAGACCCATATATTTTACAGTGTGCATTATAAATGTTATCACTTAATGTAACTTAGACATATTACTTTTCCTGTGGTTCCTTGGTCCAGCTTGACAACCTAGCACTTTTTCGGCTGCCCTCGGCAGCTTTGTGAATAGACCCCAAAGTGTACTATTGTGCCCTCCATAGACACCAGATTTCCTCTAGTTAATTTAAGAGCAAGTAACCCCAGTACCCAGTTAGCATTGCTAACTGAGACTTCTCCCAGCTAAGGTTGTGACATGTTTTTTTTTATAGGCCATCATGAGATCTGAGTCCAGAATTTTTTAGGTCTGCAGCTCTGGACACAGATCTGAAAGGTGACAACATTGATTGCCCATTTCAGAGACTCCTTGTTCTTTTTCTACTGCCTACTATTGCACTGCTGCATTATTGTTCAGTCAGTGGTTAGAGGATTAACACTATTGGGGCATCAAGGTTGTACCTGACAGAAAGTAGGGAACTGCATGATTACAGCTTTTGAACATCACCACAAAAGGTACACAGTGTCTTACCAGTTCACACAACAACAAGATCAGAAGAGGTTTTGAGAGTAGACACTGGAAAAACATCTCTGACATATTTTGTTTAGGCTGTTGGAAGACGTCATGATTCAGACTATGATAAGATGGCATTGTGGAGGCAATCATTAACACTGATATCAAGGCATAGCTGAGGATGCTGCAGAATCAAACTGGAAACATATAAAAATCAGCTATAGCAAAGCCTGGTTTTTGTGCACTTTGCTCCTTTCACACCTTTGAATTTTAGCTTTAGCATGGTAGTTTTAATTTTGGTTATACCTTTCTAGCAGTGGATTTGACTGGCAACCCAGCAATCACCTACCTGCTGCATCAATTGGTTACTTATTAACCATCTCCATTGCAGAAATATGCAGGCCTTCTTTACTACACTTCTAGTTATCTGGTAGTCATGTTTCCAATGCTTTTTAGTTCACCAACATCGAACAAACATGCAACAAGTAAAAGCAGAATAACTTATCTAAATATTGTACTTGGTCCGTGACTCAAAGTATTCAAGACATCTGATCAGCATGAAAGCCAGGCAATTTATATTTTCTGAAGATGTCAGCGGCGGCAACCCCTGTGTTTTTGTTACTACAGGTTACCTTAAATTAATTTGACGACTTATATATAAGTCCTAAATTATCTAAGACAGGTATCAATGCTACCAGTAAATACTATGGAAAAAATATCAAACACAGGAAACCCTTTTAGTGTGCGTTTTAGCATCTTTCACATTTAACATGCAATGCTAACAAGGAAGCTTGTTTTCTGTGGGAAATACATTGCAGATTTATGGCATTTTATGATTTATGATGCCGTCCAACAGTTTTAAGATGCAATCCAATAAATTTAATTTGTTCTACAGTGGGATAAATGAAATTTGTGTAAATAGACACACATTTGCTTTCACTCATAAACAGATGTCCATCTACAGATTTTCAGACATGAGTTAACAAAGCAAATAAGCTTATTAATATCTTAATGTGCTAGAATTCACAGCAGTGGATTAGATTCTGTCATACAGATTTTAAGCAAATGGCAAACCGTTTTGGAAGCCATTATAAGACTTTACACATGTTCATTTGTGATTTTCTCTAATAAAAAAGAGAAAGTTAGGATCACATTTAATGGAAAGCAAAGCAGAATAGTGTAATTATATGGGGAGTCACCATATACTGAGCTTTAACAAGGCTGCATCCATGTGCATTGATATCTATTTCATTTTCTATTATTATATATTACAAATACTAGCATTGCTTAGCTAGCAACCTAGAGTTAATCCTGCCAATCTTAGACCAAGCCAAATGCTTTTTGGCTTACCACGTTTTGATTGCAATAAACCATTTCAAAGATTTACTCTAGGCGGACATCAAATACACACATAAATGCAGTTCTGTATTTATTAATACATTATTACATGTACTTTTTAGATGCAAACAATCTAGGTACCTGAATCTGATCTGGTACCAGGCTCTTGGAGTCCCTGTACAACAGAGCTTGAGTGTAAAAGTGCTAAAAGATGCAAGAGGCTGAGCAGCATAGAAATAAGTAATTATTTCCTATGCTCCTCAGCTCCACCTTGTGGCAATTTGCAACTGCTGCAATGTTTTTCAAAACACTTGCAAGGCACGATATAAGGAGGTACTATGCTGTCAGTTTCTATGGAAGGAGGCACTGATGTCACTGAAGGATTTCACCTACCGGGTTTATACCCTTATCCATTATGGCACTAGAAGTGGCCAAATTGCTGCTTATTTTATTGTGGTGACACCATATACAGCCCGTAGGAACTGTTACCCAGACTTAGTGCATGGTATATAAGAGTCATATAATAAATAAGGCACACTGAGATGAGTATTGGGGTAAGGATTTTGCCAAGATTTCCCCTTTTATATTTCTATCACTTATGAGTTGTCATGTATAAAAAACGTAGTCACATAGTTGCTGAGATAACTGCATAATACATTTTATTTTCTTCTAAGACATGGCAGAATTAATTTCGTATTCAATAAAGTCTAATGAATTTGTGCAGATTATTTAGTGTGAATAATCCAGTGAGGTGAAAGTCAATTAAGATAATTAATTATTGCTCCCTGGTGGATGAAGCTATCAAACACATAGATGTCCACTTTACAGACTTAATGCAATTGCACCAAATGTTAGGCCAATTAACCCACGATCAAGTAAATTTTTTTTTTTTCTCTCAAACAGTCTCAGATTCTAAAATTAACATTATGTTTAATTGTTATAACTTTTGAATAGGAATTTCATGGAACATCAGTTGGTGATAAGCCACAGTTGCCATTGTTCTATACTCCAATTGATATGGTGGATATCAGTGTGGAAATGGCTGGACTGAAGTTTCTTAACCCTTTTGGACTAGCAAGTGCTCCACCCACTACAAGCGCTCCTATGATACGCAGAGCCTTTGAAGCAGGATGGGGATTTGCGTTAACAAAAACATTTTCCTTGGAAAAGGTATGCTGCATTTGTCATTTTCGATGGAAATAGCCAATGTTTTTTTTGCCATGGGATGATCTAAAATTCTTATTTTTTTACAGTGCTTTTCCTATAGGGAATACAGCATTTTTATCCTGCTGCTTTTTCACTTTCGTTGACTAATTACTACTCATGCTTGTGTCACTGTTGGTTTAGTAGCATGCAGGTTCTTAATTAATGGTATATGTACCATGGGAAAAGAGAGCTTCTGACAGGTTCAGGGGTACTTATGCTTGCTAAAATATATTTATATCAATAGAGCATTTTGGCAATTAGTAAATGACATAAAGAAAAAATATAAGTAAAATGTGTAGTTATTGAAAAGCAAAAGGGGCTGTTTGGAAAACATGTATATAAGGACTTGTATTGTCTCATTGTATGCATTTTAAGAAGTACTTGATAAATGGTGACCCTCACTATGGGGGACTTTGTAGGCATTGCTTTAATTCAGGGACGCATACTTGAGAAACATTGATTTTAAAAGCTGCTTATTGAACCCTTTGTTTGAAGTACCAGATACAAATAACTCAAAGAAAACTGTTAAAATGTGTCTATTTCTTAAAAACAAAAAATATTTGCTTTTCAAATCATCTGGTACATTCAGCAGAAATAAGTATTTATATTTATTTGCTGCATGTCTGTTGAAATTCCTTTGAAGTGGAAAGAAAGCACTGGACCCACGTAGTTATTCTGTTGGTGTCTCTCATACAACAATAGTTAAGGTACGTAAAGGTGATGTGGCTAAATGATAGGCAGCTTCCGCAATCCAAAAGATCTCCACAGTATCCTTGTCTTGACACTAAATACAGTAGATGTGGGCCATGACGCACCACACAATTTAAATAGCCCAGATACAACGTTATTCCATTAGGGTCAGGGGCACATTCAAGTAGATAGAAACAAAGAAGCCAATGTGTTTCAGGGGTCTAAATCACATCTCCTTCATCGGGGCTTAATGAGAGAAATCTTGACAATGTTCCCTATTTCATAATGCTTTGTGTGACAAAAGCACTAAAAAGAAATGTCAGTCTCATTATTGAGTTATTGAGTCATTACCTGGACAGTTGGCTGTTAACTACCTTCGGGCCGGCCGTAGTAAAAAAACGGCCGGCCGGGAGCTCTCTAGATCTGAGCGGGCATCTTTAGACGTCCGCTCAGACATGCCCCCTCAGCGGGAAATGCCCAATATTTAAAAACAGGCAGTGATGCCTGTTAACATACAAGCGATCCGCCGGCTGTAGAGCCAGCGGATCGCTTATATGGGGTAACGATCGGTGCCCCCCCCCCTCCACGGTCCCCCCGCCATTGTCCTGCTGATCCCGGGTGCGTGACACAGGGGATCAGAGGGAGATCGTTACACGAGCTCCCTATTGTCCCCTCTCCTCCAAAAGAAGCTTCATCAGCTTCTTTTGGGGGGTCCTAGGTGACCTTAGGGGTCTTGGAGACCCCTGATGTCTCCATAAAGAGGACCTGCCACATATTTTGCATAGGGGGGTTTATTACCCCCGTATGTGATAGCAATAAAGTTTAGGGGGGAAAAAAAGGAAAAAATTAAAGTCCCCCCCAAATTTAAAGTTACACATAAAAAAGAATAAAAAAACAAAAACATTTTTAAAGTCCCCACCCATACATACACGCATGCAAACATGCGTCGGGGGCACATACGTGCAAAAATGACGAACATGGGAGTGAGAGCAATAATTCTAGGGCCTTCAATCACTGATAACACTAAACTGATGAGTGGTAAAAGCTTTTAAAGTGTCGCCTATGGCCAATTTTGGGTATGGTAGTTTTCTGCGATTTTGCGGGTGCGCGCAATTTTAAAGCTTGACATGTTGGTGTCTATTTACCCGACGTGACCTGGTCTTCTATATTGTACCAAAAAACTGGGTAATAATAAATGTTTCCTAACATAATGTAAACAAAATCTTTTTTTTTTTTTCAAAATTTTTTGTAATTTTTCCTAATTATAGTAAAAAATAAAACCAGTAGTGGTGATTAAATACCACCAAAAGAAAGCTGTCCCCAAAAAATGGTATAAAATGCATTTCAGTACAGCGTTGCATGACGGAATAAACGTCAGTCAAAGTACCACAGCGCTGAATACTGAAAAATGGCCTGGCCAGGAAGGGTGTCTAAACACCTGGTCTTCAAGCAGTTAAACTTAATATCCAGATGTTAATGGTTACATGAGACTTTAACTGTATTAAATAATTGTAAATATATACAGAGACTGTGTGTGCTCTGTTGCTTTCCCTGCATCTTGGGAATGTTTTGTTCTGTGCTAATGGTATTATTGGTAGCTAAGGTTTAGTGTGCCTGACTTTGACATCTGTAGTCTACTCAGCAGAATTTTGTTTCAGTGCCCAGTCATCCACTGACATAAAATCAACAGTCAATTAGGTTGCAACTTCTGCCAAGTTAGCATTCTGAAGAACCCACATGTTCCTTGGCTACTAGGAATAAGGTGCTAGCACCATACTACCATCTACCAATTGTGAAAGGCTTCTGATTGGTATAACTTGTCAGTCACCATACTATACTAGGAGCTTTATCAATGCATTAATAATTAAGAACTGAACTTAACCTCCCACAGAAATCAATAACATTTTCAGGTAAAGTCCAATGCTCATTGGTTGCTAACGGGAAGTTAATCCCTAAAGTACAACTATGACCTCTGATTAGAGAAGATGTGTTACAGCACTTATATGTTCATCTCTTAGTCCTACACATATCTGTTGAGCCTGTCAGGGAAGAATACCTAACTCAGCTTCCTGTGATGATGCGGTAATGATGCTGCACTGCTCTTTAATTCAGAGCAGAGTTCCCACTCTCATGTAGGCTGTACCTACTTGCACTACAATGAAATAGAAAACAGTTGCAGAGGGCATCAGCATTGTCATTGCGGATTTACAAGCCTGTATAATGTCATTCAGCATCTGCCCACAACTAGCCTTGCCCACTGATTTCCTGATTGACAGTGCCACCTATGTTGCTGAAACCCTCACACTGTGAGCTGCAGTGTCTGGTAGGGGTAGAATTTGAAACACAAACAAAGGAGGCTTTTACACAGGATAGGTAAAGGAAGCTTTTTGTTCACTTTATGAGGCTTGTGCATAAAAAAGTTACTGACTTCGGAACTTGTTTAGACTGTCATACAGTAGCCTTTAATATGTTTATACAGAAGGCTGTAACTGTTATTGTAATGATGTTACTCCACATCAGCATGTAAACCTCATGTCTTACTTATCTGTACAAAGCTCCAGTAGTTAGAACAATATACCATTTATGCTAAAAGGTACCATCTGTGGTACCTTTTAGCATAAATACAACAATTTTGAACTAAAAGTCACACACTGCTGAAAAAAGATATATTCTGTACTTTGCATATTAATTTTCACATTAGAATTATCAATTGTTACAGCCCAGGAAGGGACTTAAATCCATTGTTTAACCTTCTAAGAAGAATTGACTTGAAAAAGCTCAGGTTTCCCAAGTTCCATACTAATGAGATTTTCTTTCTATAGAATCCTAATGAAGAAAAACATGATAGGCATTAATTTGGCTATAACGTGTTGCAATTTTAATATCCTTTACTATAATTCCATTGGATTATGTCAGAAAATACCAGTCACTAATTAGATACTACACACAGAAACTAAACAAAACCCTTGTATCTCTTTTCAGACACACACCAGCTTATGCTTTCAATAGAGACATTAAAGAGATACTACAGCTAGCCTTGTGACTGCATTGCAAGTGTGTATTGATATGCATGTGGTTTGTGACCTGCTGAGTTAAGTTTAAGCAATGTCCAATTGGCAGGCAACGTTTGATCAATATGGCAATCAATAATGAATTCTAAGATACAAACAAATTCTAACAGAACAGTTGGCCTATGTTTGTCACTTTGTACTTGCTGTACCTATTTGGGTTTTAAAATCTGTCAATTCTGATGAGCATTAACTGTTTTCTTAGTAAAGCCTTGCAGATTTGGCACAGCATTCAGTTTAGATAATAGTATAGTGTATCAAAAAGCAGGCAAACAAAAAACAAACAAAAGGAACAAGGGTAATAAAAATATAAATATTTATAAACTACATGGTCACAAAGCTGCCAAATGGTTTATGTTTGTTAAAATAACTAAACATCCATTAAAAATAAATCTCCTGTTTAGCCTGACTGAGCTTCAGCTCCAATATGATTAATACACATGAAGGGGAATATATCAAAACTGGAGCAGACAAAATCTGGAGCATTTGCCCATGGCAACCAATCGGCTTCTCTCTTCAGTTTGTTCAGTTTAGCTTTGACAATGAAAGGTGGATTACATATACATAAACAACAAAAGTTGTGGTGGGGTTTTCTTAAGAGAGGACTCAGAAGGTTAGAAAATCGTATAAATGTATTCAGTTCATACAAATTATTATTCCATGATGAAAATTAAAATCGAAGTTAATATATATACATGATTGTTGAATCCCTAAATTTCTTGCATATAGATCATACATAATTCATTGTCCATTTCCTAATGTCAATCATTTATCCATCATTATATTACATATACATTGTTGTGCCACTCCCCCGATCCCCTACGCGTTTCACATATGAGCTTCTTCAGGGGGTTCTATTCTCTGCAAAAAATCCAGGGATCAGAGGTCATGTAGGGATCCAATTCCAGGAGGACAGGACCAGTTCCAGTCACCCCCAGAAATTTAGGGTAGCGGAGCCACAGATGCACAAAAAGGTCCAGCAGGAATTTTGTATCTTCAAAATCTACACAAAAGATTCTCCTCCTCGAAATCCACCCATTCGTTCTTAGTTTCCTGTTATGTTCTATCTGTGTCCTCCTCTCCTGTATGTGTCTCTCGCTTTTACGTGTTCCTCTCACTCACAACTTTTGTTGTTTATGTATATGTACTTGACTAGATTGGGGGTGAGGTCTCAGATTATCTGGGTGTAGATCTTGGAAAGTGCTCTTTTGAAATGAAAGGTGGATGCTGATTGGTTGCCATGCACATCTGCTTCAGATTTTGTCCACTCAAGTTTTGATAAATTCCCCCCATGATCTACTAATTTTGAATTCAATATGGTTCAGTTAATAAAACTAACACCCCAAGATAAGGATCCTTATGTTCAAAAAAGTGACAGCTATTTTTGGCCAGATTGTTAGGTTTGAAAAATTACAATCACATGGCTAAAACAAAAAATATTTTGTTCTCTTATTAAAGATTTGTGTATTGTGCCTATATTCAGTTCTGTAAATGTCCTATAACAATAATTATGTAGAACTAATGGACTTTCTTACTTTAAGGTCCACTTCATTAGTGCAGTGAAGTCATTCTGCTGAAAAGTAAAGTATGTCTGAGTTTTTTTTTATTCTTGCTACTGCAGTATACCTTATGTTAAACTCCCCTCGGCCAGCAGCATGCTGTAGAGCCACGTGTGAAAGCAGCAGCCTGCTGCACAGTCACAACTACTGTGTTCCAATCAACAGTGTTCCCAGCTTTTTTAATCTCTGTTCCTTTTACTAGTGCTCCATTGGCTTTAGAATTCTGAAGTCAGCAGAGTGCTAAAAGCATAGCATGTTGGTGCTGCTAGCCTCCTGCAGCCTCCTTGATGCCAGTTCATGGTTGTATGCATAGTTGTATACTGAGGGCTGACTGACATTTTTCAGGACATGTTTTGTAATAATGACAACAGTTGATCATGCTTGCATAATGCTTGTGGAAATTAACACTTGTAGTGTCCCTTCGAAGCCTACGTGACGGGATGAAAATGAAAGGCAACAAATGGCAGACAGGGATAAGCACTTGGTTAATGAAAGCTGCAGATTTAAAGATATTGGAAATTACTTTTAAAATGTGATCAATGTGTTGAAATCGTATATGAGATTTATGTGATTGATTTCGCATTTAGATTACCTTTGGCCACATTCTCTGTCTTTAGTGGTTGCATAAAAAAAAATGGTTTTCAGCCAGGCACCCCATCTGTAGGGATGAAAAGTAAAACAATTGAAAAGGAAAAGCACTGCATGAAAACCACAGAGGTGTGAATGTAGACTAATGAGAGCTACTAGGGGACAACTATTTCCATATATGCTGTATATCTATTTATAGTGGCCTTTGTGCTCACATAGTAGCCAAATATCTTGAGGGTTGCTACAGGCAACACTGTCATGTCCTTTCAGTAAAAGACATGATGTTTGCTTTTATTAAGATGTGTTTTTTTCTCCTCTCATGCACATGTAATTCTGATTAATCAGACACATCTGCTTTCACTCTTCTGGTGACATACATTGATTTGTGCGGCTGTCACTTTCCATAATCAGCAAAGGTTCCTTCATTACATGCACTCAGTGATGTGATTGTACAGGCAGACCTCACTGCATATCTAGCATTTTTCCCCCCATTAATCTATTTTTCTTTTGTTTGCCTTTCACCTCATTTAACCATTACAAAAACAGCACTATGATCATGTGCAAATTAAATTGCAGGCTAAAAATCTATTCTCAGGGAATGCATTGAATCAGCAGTATTTTACATAGTGCAGCATTAAAGCAATAACTGCGTGGAGACAAGAGAAGATGGAAGGTCTATTTACAGAGGGATAGAGTCATTAAATTGTGTGCTGCGTTGGACTCCACATTAGCTGAAGTAATGTATGATCATTGTTAAGTGCAGACGTGACTTACTGATCCATGAATAGATGTATATCAGATATATATACGTTGCTGCATGGCAGGCACATAATGTGCATTATTTATAGCTTCCTGATATACCATTAGCAAACCATTTTCCCTAATAGTGTGATTTAGGAGAATACACCTGAGGATGCTGTCTTAGAAATTCCGCCTAGTAAAATGGTCCAATTTTCTACAAAGGCTTTCTTTCTGTTGTTGTTTTTCCTCTATTTAGCCTTGCAAAACAGTCTTTATGAGCTGATGTGCAAAGCCAGGTCATCCTCCAAGGACCGAATTAGTGATATAGCGGGTTAAAAATTGGACTGTCAGGAGTACAGCACTGGTGGATAATTGTAAAATACAGCATCCTAGGTCTAAACCTTTCACCTCCATATTTGGAGGACGACAACATGCACATTCCATGATTTTAAAAGTTGTTTAAGTAAAAGAAAAAAAGAAAGTTTAACCAGTTGACATCCGCGGTGTTAAACCCCCTTCCCATCCAGGCCATTTTTCAGTATTCAGAGCTGCGGTACTTTGACTGACATTTATTCCGTCATGCAACGTTGTACTGAAATTAATTTTATACCCTTTTTTGGGGACAGATAGAGCTTTCTTTTGGTGGTATTTATTCACCACTGGGGTTTTTATTTTTTTACTATATTAAGGAAAAATTACGGAAATTTAAAAAAAAAACAGTTTCCCCTATATTAAATGATAACACCTTTATTATTACCCAATTTTTTGGTAAAATATAAAAGACGGGGTCACGTCGGGTAAAAAGACACCAAACATGTCAAGTCTTAAAATTGCAAGCAAGCGCGAAACCTCAAAAAACGATAACTCTGCATTCACAGCCCGGAGGGAGATCAGCAAGGAGCTGATCTCCCGTCCTCTTCCTCCTGACATCCTCCGAGCCGGTCCCGGTCCGCAGATGGGGCAGCGGATCCCGGGATTGAAGGTGAGGGGTCAGGGTCGGGGGGGGGCAAAAAAACGAGCACATATAGACGATCGGCGGGCTATATGTGAAACACCCGGTAACGGGTGTTTGCATTGATCGGGTCTCTTCTGCCCGTGTGTGCCCGCTAGGGGGAGCGCGCGAGCAGAAAAAAAATGCCGTCTGGAGACGACAACCCACCAATGCTGCAGTGCCGTCCGTACGTTTTTTTACAACGGGCGGACGGCAAGTGGTTAAAGTAGATGTCACTAAAATTGTATATATTGTTTAACATGTAAGGTATACCTGGTGATCTTTGCTGGGGCACTTCCTTTTATAGGGTGATAGTGCTCTGTCAATGTCTCCCAATTTTGCTCCTCTGTTGTGACCCTGTCATATATATTTTTTTGGGGGGGGGCAGTACCTTTCTCTGTAGGTGCTTGCTCCCAGTTTCTCTTTCCTTGCCTAGGCAAGAATGACATGCCCTCCCCATCTGCAACCTCCTGGGATACACATCACACATCTGCAGGGGCTCGTGCAACTAAAGTCCGTGATCTTGTTCATTGGCAGTAGGGGGCCAGTTGTGAGCGACCAGGAAGTTACAACCAGATCTCAAATGCAAGGTGGTGACGTGCTGGATTTTATGTGCTGGTAATTATGTGTTTTCTTTTTAAGTCATCAGCTATACAACATGTAGCAGCTAACTTTTAGCTTTCCCATAGCCAGATAAAGGTCCCCTTTAAATAGGCATGGTCCATTGTTATCACTATTAGGAAGATGGCTGTCTGCGCAGCTATTAATAAAATAAGGTAAGTAGTTGTACTTATTATTTTCCCCTCCAGCCAAATGAGCATTTAATCCATACAATGGCGGGGGGTTGGCACTGCATGGGTAAATTTAACAGTAGCCTAAAATGGGGCTTTATATATAGGAGACATATAAAGTGTTTGTAAATCTAGATATGAAAACCTTGCAATATTTCAAAATAATGTAACAGTCATTTTCATTTTTTTTGTAAATAAGCAGCTTTCATTAACATTTCATTTGATAATCTAGCTATGAAGGTCCTTGTTCAAGCACTTCTTGGGGTGACAAAACGGTGTCCCTCATGTAAATACCTCTATAGTACACCAAACCAGAACACACCCAACAGTAGGGCAGAGCAACTGGTGAATTGAACCACAGCAGTCAAAATAAAATATTTTGACAGCACACCTCAATCTTCTGTAATGAAAGCCACCTTTATTGACATTTGTTTGGCGTGTCATACAGGAAAGTACAAAGTTTCAGAATCACCAGGGGTCCCATCTTGAGGGTCATACACATGTATGGGAGCTGCCACCTTGGATGCAGCAAGATGGTGGTGCCCATACAAGACAAAATAATATATGCCCAAATATAGTGTTTCATATATTTGGGCACATAATAATTTGTTATTTCGGATTTGGATGAACAGCCGAATCAACTGAATTTTGTGATTCAGCAAGTTCATTTTGTGATTCAGCATGCGAATGAACATGTTTTCTACTGACCCCTACACTCTTTATTACTACTGACCTCTACACTTTGTTGTTCGGTTGCTGCGCTTTACATAAATTGTAGGGACTAAAAAGTTTTAGCAAGCTAAACAAATGCATAAATATATTTTACTATTAAGCAATATCTTCTTACCTGTGTTTCTGTCCCTGTTCTGATAAATCTTCCTTTAAATATAGTATTTTAAAATTAGGTTTTACAATAGTTTAAGATGCCTCTTGTAGAACCAAGAGTCAATAGAATCCCCAATCTCACTAGGTCCTCTTCATCTTTTTGTACATAATAATCCTACTAAATACTGCCCATCTTGCCTAGGACCAGACAATGCTTTATAGGTTGTAGTGCCCTAACATGTTAGTGATGATTGTGAGGTTCTATCAGGTGTCTACTCAGGAGAAAAGAATAATGATACCATGTCAGATGTAGATCATTTGTGATCTGTTAACTCAAAGTAAACCAGTGCAGGCAAAGCAACAGGTTCACTATAATACCTTACTCTCCAGTAGCATATACTAACCTTCCTTTCCCTACAGCATCCTTTCCCTTCACCAATGCTTTCCTCATCTGCAGGAGGTGAGGAAGACAGCCCACTGTAAGCTCAAATTGAATTTCCACTTATAGCTTACACAGCTCCTCACCCCCAGGTGACAGTTCTGGGCCAACCACCAGTCACCAACACTATGTCATGGACAGAGGCACATGCTCCTCCATACTCAATAGTACTGGGTATTTTCTTAACTTCTATGTGCTGCTTGGGAGAATAAAGCACAGATTTACTTAAAAAATCTGAATTATCTTTACAATACCTAGATATATGCATTGGGTTTTTTCCCATCAGTTCTAATGCTTGACTGCTGCAAAAGTGGAAAATACATTTCCAAATGAATTAGATAATATACAGAATATAAGGTAATAAATGATATGTATGGGTGCAAGCTGCTGGAAGCTGTTGGCCTGCATAATATATTGTAGTACAAACTGTCTAGCTCATCTGCACATCAGAAAAGTCAGTGCTGCTATTCCAAATGCAGTTTTCGTTCCTTTAAGTAAAAATAACTGCTGTATAACAAGTTGTAGCTCACATCTCTGAATCATCTACATTAACATTGCTTGTCTTTTTGAAACACGTTTGGAAAATTGTTTCCATCTGTGAACATTGTGCCAGCTGTTCCCTTTCCAAGCATTACAAAGATGCTCATATTTCCGTTCCTGCAGAACAGCAATGGCTATACCTGCTCATGACCATTCACTGTTACCTGGTCTGGATGCTCATGTATGCTGCTTATAATAAAGTAATAGCTGGCATGATGGACTCATAGTGATTTAGATGATATTGTGCATAAATTAACCTACAAGAGGACAGGCACTAAAGCAGTGAGTGTGCAAGGGGCAGTGCTGGAAAGGAGGTGAGTATTGTAGCAAAATCTACTTTTTATTTAAAACCTGCTATTTTAAAATAGCTATTTTAAAATAACATTTCCACTTTAAACATACAGATTTAAAATTTAAAGTGAACCCGTGCTTTACCCATACAAGGAAAAGTCACAGGTTAACTTAGCTGCTGCCTATCCCAACATCATAAACTCATGTTTCTTTTGTTTCCCTATGCCCATTTCAGCTGCCAAGAGAGAGAGAGAGAGAGAGAGAGAAATACTCTGTATTTCTAGAGAACAAGCCTTTTACTCTTCTTCCTATCATGTGAAAATGTGTCTACTTTATGTAAGGTCTTAGCTGTGGCAGTGGTTCCTCTCTGTATTCTCGGTAGCCAAAATGGAATGGCAGAGAAAAGACAAGTATGTGTACCTGGAGATGGGCACAGCACAGGCTTACTGTAAAAATGAAAGCTAGAAAGCCAATGCAGGGACGCTGTTGCATCCCTACAAGGCTTTTTCTTTTTTAAAAGTGCTCATTATCTTGGGTATGCTGCTGTGTTAAAGTGTATTTACAGTCCAAACATGTTGCTTTTAGTTTTGGATAGAGTAGAGAAGCATTAAAACCCCTAAACGCAAAAATTAAATGGACATGGATTTTAACTGTTCCCTACTCAATTCAAAACCAAAAAGAAAAATTTGGCTTCAAATACACATCTTTTTTTCTAAATATGCCTTAACACACATTAGAATTGAAAAGGATAAATAAATAGTAATAAACAATAATAGGCTGAAATCTTTACTTTCTCTTTATAAAATGCTGCTCCAGGCTCCCTCCAATTTTGATCCCATTGCTCACATGATTTCTGTTGAAGGAGACTTATGTGATTCAAAAAGTAGGTGCAGGGTCAATACAATTATAATTTTTTAGAAGGAGATCAACATTGACAACCCCTACATTTTTCACAGCCACACACAGCATGCAATAAATAATGTAACTCAAACTTTAGGTCATCCGCTAAATATTTGAAAGCACTGAACAATAAGAAAAAATTCAACATGACCTACTCCTTCTAGATGATATTTGTTGGTTTTTGATCTTAGCATTATTTGAGTTAACCTGGCATCTACTAATAGTTGTAAAGATAATCCTTTTAAATTTTACCATACCACAGGTTTGTTCAATATAAATGTCATTACTGTGTTTGGAAGTAGACAAATATCACCCTGTTTGTCTCTGGGTTAGGCTGCATGGAAGACATATGAACGTGTCCAATGACTTAAAGGAGACATCTAGAGAACAATTGCCATTAAACTTACAGTACATCAGATTATATAAACTGCAAAACAAAGAAAAAAATATATAGCAAGCATGTTTCTGTGGCTCACAAACCTTTTTTTTTTTACTACTATGTGCATTCGTGGGAAAAAGCAATGGTAAATAGTTATCAGATAGCATATTCATTGCTCATTGTTGGTTGAGGTTTTTAAAAAGAACCCTAGACTTGCAAAGTTCTCTTGGAAAACTTTCATGTTCGGTGAAATAAGCATGATATCTGTTGATTTAAAAAAACGAAATATCCAGTTGTTCGAAAAAGTTTTAAATACTATGAATAAAATATTCTTGTCCCAGATTCATAATACCTGACACCATGTCCCTTGAAGTAGTATTAAACTTTCAAACTGTTTTCAATATTGAATCCAGATCAAAGAAATATACACTGACCTGCAAAGTATTTCTTAAACTTTTTGCCTAAGCACTTAGTCATGTTTACGAACAGCTGGCTCTATCTCTCTTAGCTCGGCTTCCCTGAACTTCATGTCCAGTACAAAATCACAAGGGACAAAGCAGTCTCCAGCAGATGTCAATCTACTAGCTTGGAGAAGATAAAAGGGTGGAAGGAGGAGTGGGGAGTGGCTTGCCTTGTCGTGCCTCTGTGTTTTTTTTGAGACATAAAAATCTTGCTAGCACACACAAGGGTGCCTCCATAGTACGCTGCTAGGGAAAGGAGCCACCCCAAAACAGAATATCAGGACCAGTGCTCAAGGGACCAGCAGATTCAGCAGGAAACTTATACTTTTAAACATCAAGGGGCAGCATCCATTATAGGTGATTTAATCAGCATTTGAAATAGCTTAAAAACTATTTGACTTTAATATTACTTTAGGTATAACGGTATTAGAGAAAGATATGGGATTTTATAGGTGCCTTTGTAATATAAATTGTTCACATACAATTGTCTACAACTTAAAATGTTAGTTACAATGATTATAAAATCAGTGATCAAAAAACAACAAGCACAATTACACTAAATAATACAAATAATTGCATGTTAATTTTATTGTTCAATATATCTTTACAATGTTTCTAGCATGTCTTTTTTGGTTATACGGTCTTTGATAGATACAGTATATGCCCAGATATGGTCTGAAAAAGCACTTCTTTGAAATGTGTAACCAAATATACTTCCTATCAGCCACACCTTCCAACTTACATATACATATAGTATATGGGTTAATATTTCTTTGCAGACAAAAGAAACCATGTAAAAGAAACAGTGAATTAAATACGCTTTGTTCTTAAGATTTATTCTAATTTTGTTTGGGGTTTTAATCACTGATTTTATAATAACTGAAAATAAAACTGTAAGTGTTAGATAATTTTTGTTAAGATATTCATAATAATAATGTATAATAATAGGAATTGATGTTAGTCACTACTAACCTCCTTAATAAAATACCCTCTGATCTGAATACCACTTGGGGTCACTGACCCAGAGCAAGAATAAGATCAAGAGTCTGAGATCATTCTAGCAGTGGCTACACATGTGCTTTGGGTCCCTGACACAGAAAATATTGAAGCCAAAAGGGTCAGCATGACAGCCAGGCCAACAGTGTTTTGAGGAGGTCAGTAATGACAGCATCCATTTCTTCATTGTGACAAGTGTCCTGTAATAAGAAACACACAGACCTTATCCCTTTCCCAATTGATTATTATTTATTGATGATTAATGAGATTGATCATTCTCTAAATTCCTAATGCCATTAACCAGTTAAAATGTATCTAAACTCAAAAACAACACATTAGCAACATTTGTTTTCCTGTTAGAGGGTGACAGCGCTCACCCACCACACTGAATCTATGAAGAAGCAGTGTTGTCTCTCTAACAATGCTAACTGATAACAATGCAGGCCAGGAAGTTATCAGCTCACAAGATTTCTGGTAAGATCAACAGGTATTTTTTGCATTTATCAAACAGACATAATGAAAAACTCTGAAACTGATATAAGTTGTATCATATTTGGGAGGCATAATGAGAAACTCATTACTAGGGTTTACATAACCTTTTAAGGACTGAGGGTGTGACCTACAGTCCTCTCTTCCTTAGGCCACGCTCACAAGATTGCTTGGATCTGCTGAAGCCTGCTGTGAGCTGCTGCTCAAAGTCATAGTGCTCTCAGCAGCCAATTCATCTCTGATCAGCAGTAATAACTGTTCCCTAGTAGTGTGCACTAAAATGTAAACAAACAATGACCTAATGTTTCAGTCTGTGGCTGTCAGAAAAACTTATAGCAGCTCATCTGTGTTTTTGTCTGTAACATAGATGTTTATGTAGTTTTTAAATAAACTTCAAATATTGAACTCTTTAGTGGCCCATTTTGTACTTAATTAACCACCAACTAACTCTGTTAGCACTGCGCTTGTGCTATTTTTCTTTGTTCCCATTTTGGGTGCACTTACCTATTAAGCACAGCTGCTCTTAGAGTGTTATTTGATTCCTAGCGCAGTTTTTTTTTCTATTTAACAATCCATCATTGTTTATTTCATATTTAATAACAGGCTGCTTTTAATTTTTGATTCAACAGAATATTTAACAAGTAACTCGACTTTCAAAAGATAAAAATGAAAAAATCTTTAAAAAATGAACTACAAGTACAATTATTGGCATCACATGCAATAGGAATTTCATTTTTGGTGAGATACTCCCTAAGGGTTAATTACTACTAAAGTGCTGCAACTTTCCCTATTATAACCCAGAAAGCCCACCAGCTGATTATAATAAACCCAGACCCTCCCATTGAGGGATCAGTTTTGGAAAAGACATGGTGAAGCAAACAGCTATTTGTCAGGGAGCCAGGGGTGTCACCTCTCCTCGGGGCCGCCGGGTATGGTGTAGGACACAGGGGCTCCTTCAGCCTGGCAGAACTCCGGGTGTCGGTGCGCGTGTAGTGGGCAGACTGTGTGCGCACGTAGCACGTCTGCGCCCATTAAGGCTGTCAGGTGTGGGCCTTGCTGGGGGAGGTTCCCAGCACACACCTTTCCATCCCTCTCTTCCTGCCATTGGCTCCCGGACAGAGAAGCCTCCGGGTTTCCATGGCGACCAGGGGATTGGCCTTGATCCCACTGGCTATAAAAACCTGGTCAGAGCCCTAGCTTGTTGCTGAGTTATTCCACCTTTATGGTGTGATCACCTAGCCTCTTTGTTGGATCTTGTTGTTGTTCCCTGACCCCTCATTTGAACTCGTGATTACCGACCACTTGGCCTGCCTACCGCTCTTGAATCTTAGCTGCCTTCATCAACCCGGACTGGACTTGACTACCCCTTTGGATTTGCCCTCTTGTACCTCGCTCTTTGGATCTTCCTGCCAGTGGGTTCCTACACATGCTGATAGCCTGCGGCACCGCCTGAAACTATTTCTTTCTACCTTAACTCTCAATGAAACTTTTGCCAACAAGTAGCTTGGCCCTTAGGTTTTGCTCCAGAATTATTTGGTAGTTTTGAAATTTCCTTGTGCCCTGAAAAGATGCACCCCATGCCAGAAGCAGCAAAGCAGTCCCAAAACATAACCAAGACTACTTCATTTTTTACAGTAGGTACAGTGTTTTTTTCTTTAAAAGCTTAATTTCTTCACATGTGAACATAGAGTTGGTTTTGTCATGTTTTGTCTTTCCAAAAAGACATTCTCACAGAAGCATTGGGGTTCTCAATAAATTTTTAGTAAATTTCAGTCTAGGTTTTCTAGGTTTTTATTTCAAACAGTGGAATCCTTCTGGGTGTTTTTCCTTTGGGCCCCCTGTCATTCAAGAAGTGATGGATGGTGTATCTTGACCTTGAAGTTCAGTCTGTAGCTCTCTGAAAGTTTTTCTTGGCTGTTTGAACAGAAGGATAGTGCAAATGGTAGACAATCAGCAGACCTCCTGCAGACATGTCCAGATAGGTTGGCTACACTCCCACCTTAAACTTCTCAATAATATTCACAACTGTAGTCACAGGAACATCAATCTGTAGGGTACCAACAAATTGGTCACAATTGTAAAAAATGCAATGGTATAGATAACAATCAAAATGGAAGCAAATAAGAGAAGTTAATTATTAGGGTTTACCTACACTTTAAATACATTGTAATGCCTCTCAGAACATGTTATAGTAAATACTAGACATGTGCGATTCGGTTCGTTCCGAAATTCGTTGTGGACGAATTTTCGGAAATTCGGAGATTCGGATGCATCCGAATTCCGAATTAAAGCTAAGCCGAATGCAAACGAATCCGAAATTCCCGATTTCCCGAAATTCGTTATTAAACGAATTTCGATGCAGCAAAATGACATTAGAAAAAAAAATACAACAGTTACCTTCTCCAACAGTTCTATGGTTAAAGTACAGAAGCAATAGCGTTGAGGGTAGGGGACAGGTTTGCCATTGTTAAGGTCGCAGGTTCTAGTCCCCGGTAAGGTAGGGGGTAAAGATTTTTTTTTCTTTGCTTTTGAATTGACATTCTCCTATTGACCTAAATGTAATTTCTCATTTTGCTATTGGACGAATTCCGCAGCAAAATTTTTTTTTTTTTTTACAGTCTGTAGAAAATGAAAAAAAAAAAGCGTGAGGTTTCCCCCCAATTCATACCAGACCCTTTAGGTCTGGTAGGAATGTTAGGAGGGACCCCCTCCCCTTATAACACAAAAAAAGTGCTTGCTACATATTGCAGTCATATATATCAAATGCTTCTATGCTTAAAGTACAGAGGCTATAGACTAGTGGTTAGAGGTACAAGCTTGCCATTGTGAAGTTCGCTGGTTCAAGTCCAGCCAGGGGAGAGTAAAGGTTTTTGTTTTTTTTTCCATAAACGAATTTCGGCAGGACTACCGCTAACGAATTTCGTCCGAAACTAATTTAATTTCGGACCCGAAAAACGAAACTAAACTAAACAAATTTTTTATTTTTTTTTTCAAAACGAAACTAATCTAAACAAATTTTTTGCTGGTGCACATGTCTAGTAAATACATTTAGGAAACCAAAGAAATCAGCTTTTGAACCTGGTCCTCCTGTGCTTGCATGAGTTTCCTCCAGGTACTCTGGTTTCCTCCCACACTGCAAAGACATGCTGGTAGGCTCCTGTCTAAATCGGTCTGTGCATGTATGCATGTGAGATAGTGACCTTATATTGTAAGCTCATTGAGGGCAGGAACTGATGTAAATGTGCAATGTAAAGTGCTCTGTAAATTGTTGGAACTATATAAATACCAGTAATAAATAAATCGACCATATCTAATACAGCTAAGTACTGCTTTAACCAGTTGACATATGCAGTGTTAAACCCCCTTCCCATCCAGGCCATTTTTCAGTATTCAGCGCTGCGGTACTTCGACTGAAATGTATTCCGTCATGCAACGCTGTACTGAAATGAATTTTATATAATTTTTTGGGTACAGATAGAGCTTTCTTTTTGTGGTATTTATTCACCACTGGGTTTTTTATTTTTGACTATATTAAGGAAAAATTACCGAAATGTAAAAAAAAAACTGTTTCCCCTATATTAAATGATAAAATATTTATTATTACCCAATTTTTTGGTAAAATATAAAAGACGGGGTCACGTCGGGTAAAAAGACACCAAACATGTCAAGACTTAAAATTGCGTGCGCGAAACCAAAAAAACAATAATACCCAAAATTGGCCATAGGCGACGCTTTAAAAGCTTTTACCGCTCATCAGTTTAGCGTTATCAGTGATTGATGGCCCTAAAATGATTGCTCTCACTGCGACGTTCGTGGCGATATGTAACGTGTGTAGCGCACTTGTTGTTTTTGCGCGCTGGGGCACAGGACACTGAATGCGGAAGTGATGTAATACACATCACTTCTGCAATCACAGCCCGGAGGGAGGTCAGCAAGGAGCTGATCGCCCTTCCTCTTCCTCCTGACGCCCTCCCGACCCGATCCCGGGCCTCAGATGGGGCAGCGGATCCCGGGATTTAAGGTGAGGGGTCAGGATGGGGGGCAAAAAAACAGCGCTAGCCGCCGAAAAAACGAGCACATATAGACGATCAGCAGGCTATAGAGCCGCCAATCGTCTATATGTGAAACACCCGGACGGCAACTGGTTAAAATATGCTTCACTCTCTTTGAAAATGTTTGCTGTAAAGATTTGTGTTACCTTTCCAACACATTTTAATTTGTTTAAATGAAGTACTTTGGGTGGAGTTTCCTTCCAACGAAAACATACAGTGAGATACATAAATACATTTTGCATTAGAACAAATCCACCTTTACGGTGCAAAGGGAAAAAAATGTATGCTATTTAAAATGTATTAAAATGGAGAGGCCTGACATTTGAAATTCTGATGTTCCTATTATGAGAAAGGTTGCTCTGCGTAGTTTTGTTATGATATGAAATATTAAAATTTCACAATACAGTTTTGATGAAGTACAATTTGCCTAGCTTGCATATAATAAAGAAATTAAATGCTTACCAAGGGAATTGAGGGAAAATTAGAGCCCTGCCTGAACATCTGCTTGAAATTTTATTATCCTGTCCTGCTGACATCATTACTGCCTCGTTGTTGCTTTGAGATTGACAGCTGAATATTGGCTGGATGAGTGTTGCTTTCATTCTTTCTCTATCAGCGAGCAAGGTACATCTCAATCAAAAAATTTAACCAGCCATAAAAGGGTCAATTGACTATTTTTATTTTCATATTAGAATTTTTTGTGCATTGTTTTGGATTACATTTCCCTTTTTTTTCTACTCCTCACTTCTTCCTTATACCTCTGACATTTGTAGATGTCAGATTGTAGTCTAATACGCTTTAACAAAAATAGACCATTGACTTGAAGTGAAATGCCAGTTGATATCTCAGTAAACAGCAGCATTCTTCTTTATTGTGAGGCTGATATACTGTAGAGCATAAGCAGTGTGGTCTTAAGGGAGATAAATGATCAGATCATTAATGTTAAGATTATATGTCTTGCCCACACAGCTCTAGAAAGGTATAAATGTATTCTTCCCATTGTGCTTTCATGCAGATTGAAAGAAAAAATAATAATACATAGCAATAAGCAAATCGATTTGCAAACCTTGCAAATTAGATTTTATTTTAATTTACCTAAACATTTGCATGCAAATTTCGCCAGTCTGCAGAGAATTCATAAAACACAAATACATGGATGATCTCTCTCAGACCAGATACATCTGCCACATTTAGCTGAACCAAATGTTTGCAAATCATGGATTTTTCTCATTTGATACACATTGGTAAACACACATTTTGCTTTATATTGCACTTAACATTACATTTTAAAATAAAATGTAAAACACGTTTTACACATTGTTTTATATAGCGATTATATAACCAAAAGATTTTGAACAGCTGATCACCGCAACTGCTTTAAGTGTACCCCTTAAAATGATTGCATTCAGGTGTTTCCTGTGAAGGGTACTGTTAATGATAGATAATACAAAAACATTTAAGACAATTCTGCACTTACAACCTTGTGGCAACAGTTGGGGAAGGCCTATTTTCTGTTCCAGCATGACTATGCCCCTATGCGCAAAGCCAAGTCCATAAAAACATGATTTGAGCCATCTGGTGTGGAGGAATTGGTAAACCTGCACAGGCCATGACCTCAGCCTAGTGAACTCCTTTGAGATGAATTGGAACTCTGATTGAGAGCCATGCCTTCTCATCCAGCAATAGTACCTGATCTAAATTGCTTTTCTGGCTGAATGGGCACAAATTCCCAAGAAAAGTATGGCACAGAAGGGAACAACTCCATATTGGCCTGTGGTTTTGGAACTAAATGAAACCCCCCAAGTTCATATAGGTAAGATGTCTCTCACACACACAATTTGATTTACAATTAAACATTTGCTACATTACAACATGATATCCAGAATATTGTGGACTAGCTAAAGAAACCGCACAGAAAAAGCAGATCCCTTTCAGACACAAATGTCTGTCTGTGGGGCTATGATAAGGTATGAGTTATTGCTCTGCCTCTCTAAAGGTGCCCATACACTGCTCGATTCTCATACGAGAATCGTGGGAAATCAAGCAGTGTGAACGAAGACGTGCAACCGTTTCTACTGTACGGTCGCACGTCTTTTGTCTAAGGAGCACGCTAGAAAACCAGCCGAAAATCGGCTGTACTTGTGAGAACCTGCTCAGCAACCACCAAAATGTGGACTTCCCCTCCCAGAAACTCTATCAGACTCCCAGTAAAACCAGCCCCAATACACATTTTTAAAATAACACATGTTAAAGAAAAACACTCCTTTACCCTAGGATCTTTGCTGACCTTAAATCAGGTTTTTATGAAACCACATAGGGACATAGCTTCCATCAAATACGTGTCTTGCCAATCCAGCAGATTTTACAGACACCCTGTTACAATATAGAAAGGAAACTAGTATCTGATGCTTAATGTGTGCCCCCATTTAGTTAGGTCTACTTAAACATTTAGGCCAAAAACACCACAGAGCAAAAGCTTTTGCAAATTCTGTATATATACATATTTGCATTTCCTTTCAAACTGGGTTCAGTGGTACAGCCAATGTGAACCTTTGAGGACAGATATATGGCAGCAGACAAATATCTATAGTAGGGGCAATATTTGAGAGCTGATCCTGGCTTTTTGTGAGTCACTGACCCAGGGAAAGCGTCCAGGAGGGTAGTTTAAACTTTTCAGATTTCACTGGCTGTGTGCTTGTTGTTTTACATTCTTGATTTTTGATACGTGTCTTACTGGGTATTTAATCCAACATAAAGCTGAAAGCCCTGGGCCCTGCATATTTTAAAAACAAGCTTCCATATTTGCATCTTTACAGATGTCTCTTGAATGTGGCCATACACAGTCACATTTCAATAGTTCAGTTATGCTACACTGTAGTAACCAGGGTATGTAATAGGTCGGTCAATTGTAAAATCTATCTTAGATAAATAGACTTAGACACAAAGCAAAATAATATACAATTATTCAATTAGTTACATAAAATGCTTAGCTGCAATTGAGTCTTCTAGTAGCCAAGGAGCCCCTATCCCCTCCCCCCTAGCTCAACATCAATGACTTTCAGGCATGTACTAAATGTTATAGTAATCCTGGCATGTGGTTAAAATGATTTGTTAATTTCCTCTATTATACCTTACAGTACATTCACAATGTTTGGTAAATAACCTTTTTGTTATGGTTAATAATCACTGTTTATAGAGAAGTATGTTAGGTGCAACTCTTCAGGTAGGTTGGAAGATCTCCTTTGAAGGTTACCTGCATATGCAGCTAAGTGTATTGGTAGGGAAGCTGCCCATACACCGAGAAGATGGCAGGTGGTGTGTAGGGATAACCAAATTGGCTTGGGTTCAGTTTGTGTGCTGTTTGTCAAACCCATTGTAGAGTCTGAAAATTGCAAACTTTAATCCCAACCCAATTAAGGTCTATGGATTCTGGACATTTTCAAGGATTATAGGCAAGATATATTGTCCAACAAAGGGCATGGGGAGCTGAGCACTGGCATGGGGGAAATGTGCCAATGCAGGGAGTCTTTCTTTGTATGTGACTTGAAGGGTAGAATAGAAAAAACACCATTCTCTTTAAATGCATACTTGAGAGATGTCTTTAAGCTATATCTGGTCTTAGGGACTGAAAAGCGTGATTCTCACAGATAGGCGTCAGTAATTTAAAACTTAAACCCCCAACCCTAAAACACTACACCCCAATCATACATTTGTGTGTGTTTTTAAAACCTAATCGAAAGTAAAAAATGAATATGAAATAAAAGAAAGAAAAACAAAACACCAAAAAATTAAAGGGGAGAGCAGCAACTTAACATCAAATTGTTGCTGATGTACACGAAAAGATAGTCCTTTAAATGACTGTTGGGTCTATGCAAAATGAGCACAGTGCGGGGCACACAATATTAGGAAGTCTATCACAGTGCAATTCACAGTAATGTAGTACAATACAACACAGGGGGGTAAAAACTATGTAGCCCACAACACTGCAGTTAAGTGTAATGTAGCACAATTCAAAACAATCTATAGGACTGTTAATAGCAATGTTTAGTATAGTATACTGTAGAAGCAACTATCTCTTCCTGCCAACACTCTGTCAGCTCTTCCTATCTACTACAAGTCTACAACACAATGTATATAGTACTGTTTAGCACAATATACTATATCAGTAACTATATCTTCATGAAAATACTGTGTCAGCTCTCCCCATCTACTCCACATCTCCAGCACACACACTGACAAAAGGCTGCTAGGGAGGGGTCTGGCACATAAGAAAACACCAATTATTTCCCCATCTAAGCCACCTAACCAAAGTTTAAAGGCCAGGAAGTGCATTCGTGGTAACTGGTTGCTAAAGCGGTGAGCGACCACATTCATTCACCAAATTCCCAATTCAATTTTTCCAACACCAATTTTTGCACCAGGGTCAAATTAGTTGCACTGAAGTAGCAAGGGAACCATTCTAGATAAAAGATCTGCAAACCTTGGGAATAATATATATATATATATTTCACTGTGACCAGAAGCCAGCTCAAACTGGTGATACAGGAAACAAAATTATATATACATATATTATACACACTTTTAGTAGTTTTGCTATGTATTGGACATTTTCTGCTGACACAACTAGAATATAAAATAACTTTGCTAATACTATTGATGGACTAACAGTTTATTTAAAAACAAGTACCTATTGATTAATTGGATCTTTGGTAAGCTAAAAAGAAATATGACTTTCTTCCTCGAAAAGCTTGCTTAAAGCAGCTGAAACTGCATCAGCTTAAGAAGGCCATAAGGGAAAGATAATCTCTTCTAGATGCTGTGCATAATTAGTGTGATTATGTTACAAAAATCTGTTTACCAAGTGTTTAATCGTTAAAATATCAAGTGATTTTCTACATTTTACAACTCAACATTGCTGTTCACAATGGAAGATTCCTATTTGGCTTGTTGGAGCATATTTTCTTTGTTGACATAAATCTTGGATGGATTTGGTCAAGGCCAGTCAAAGATAATAAAGTCATTCTAGCCCTTTGTTTTGTGTGCTGCTGTATAGTTTTTACCTTCAATGTCACATTGTATCTGCGGAAACAAAAGATGGTAGTGAAAAAAATCTTTGTTCAATTAAAAAGCTCTTCAATGCCAAAGCCAAACTCATGATGCTCATGCATTACTATTGTAAGTGTTGATTTCAGCACTATTAAAGATGGTATAAAACAAAGAAAAGGCAATGATGTGTTTCTGTTCATAAATTTGATTTGATTTAAACATTTCTACATGCTTTTGTTGAAGCAATCAATATTCTGCAGTACAACAAAACAGTCAAAATCGGCTTTTAGCATTGACCTTCCCAGGTTTCTTGTAAATTTTGTAATCATTAGGTCATTTAAATGACTCATGTGGGACCTGTCATGTGCAGCTTGGCATAAAGTGACCCTTACAGGGTTACTTCTAAACTAATCCTAGGCAGTAAAAGTTGAGCACCAATGCCTGATTTTATGATGGCCTCTATCTTCAAATGCCAAAAATAAAGAAATCACCTGATCCTCCACCTAGTCTGGTCTCCACAGCCTCTTTTCCTCTGGGCTCCGGTGGTCTAAGGACCTCTGACATTGTTGACTGATACACTCACCTGATGTTCAGTCCTGTATCTTCTTTATTCCGGCCCCTAGACCAAAACAACCCTTGCATTGCAGGGGTAACCCCAATGCAAGGGTTAGTTTTATAAAAACCTGCAGTTCTTATTTAAAGTAACTTAAGCCATTCGTCTTGCTATACCATCTAACAGGTCCTGCGCACAGAAACTGTAACTATTTATTGTTCATGTCATAGCTCTTTAGCAAACAATAGATAGCAGCTATGAAAACTCTGTAAAATTGACTTTACTCACTTTCCTTTCCTTCAACTTTTCTTCCCAGTTAGCTGGGAAAAAATTATTATTTACTGTTGACAAACCTCAGGCAATTAAAAAAAATGTAGGCAATTGCACACATGGGGATTGTGTATAATATGAAGTCATTATAGTCCTTCATTTTATGCACTGACGTATTATTTTTGGAGTTCAAGTTGATTTTTATACATTCTTCTATTCCTTACTTATAGAGTGCTTTTCGGTAGGGTGGATTTTGAAAGACAGAAACTGTATTACCTATTTTCTGCTAATGGCCTTTTAATAGGCAATTGTGTAAAAACAGGTCCTACGACATATTCAATTATCGCATTCTCAAGAGGTGGTGTTGCCCAGAGGTACAGGGGTACCAGAGCATGTGACAGTAGCGTAGCTGGAACACAATCTGAAGTTTGTAACAGCCAAATAGCGGGGTACCAAATCAGGAGCCATGTCACAGTGGGGGTCCCAAGCCAAGGTTGGTAACAGCCAATCAGTGAGGTAAAGGGCAAATTTCAGAGTCCAGTAGACAGGGTGAGGTCATAATGGGCAAGTAGAGATCCAGAAGGATGTCAGAAGGCAGGCCGGTTTGTTCACAGGTAAATAGGATAACAGATCAGGTCACAGGTAGTCAGGAACAAGCTGAAGACCACTCAGCAATTTGTCCATATCACATATCAGTTTATATAGGTTGTTTGATCTGCATGGTAATGTGCTTACATCTGCATGTGAATGCGCTCATGTCTTCACAGTAATCCATGCATGCCTGCACACTAATGCATGATTAAAAAACATACACTATTGTAAGGAAAGTAAAATGCATTCTAGAAGACCAGTGCAGGTTGGAGTATTTGCATGTGCTATGGTCCATGGTCCATGTTCTATGCACAGGGCCATGGACCACAGCACATGCAAATATGCCAACCTGCACTGGTCTCCTGGAATGCAGTGGACTTTCTTTACAATAATGTATGGGGTTTTTTCACATAAGGAGTTGTTTTTGTTACATTTTCTGTGCTTGTGGATAGTTTCAATAAAATATTGCTTGCTGGATTCTAACTATATGAACTGTATAACCCAGAAAAGGATTTTTTGCATATCTACTTTTCTGCATAAAGAAGATATTCTGTACGATGTTTCCACTTTAAGAATCTAGCTCAAGAAATAAATGCATCATGTAGATATTAGAAAGAGACTGGCAACTAATCTGTTCTCTAGTCTGCAGTTTTGCTTCTTGATGAAACAGACTTTAAACAATTAAACACCTGATGGACTTATTAAAAGGAGATATTTTCTCCACATGAAGCTGTTCAGAAATGCCACTGTGCCCTTTACAAAACTCCTTCTTGGTGATAAAAGACACGACAATGGATCACAAGACTCTAGATAATTTCTCAAACAGTCAATGCAAAGGCACAATATGTCGACTATTGACTTCAGAAGACAGTTCAATGTTGATTTAAGCCCTTTGTTGATTTAGGTTTGAAACAAATAAGGAAACTGAGCTTAATAGCTATATAAATATAATTACATGCTAACAAATTGATGTAAATTCTTTTTGCATACTGTATACTGTAAATGCAATGAATTGAAATAATTCTACTACACTATGCTGATGGAAAATAAATCTATCAATTATATCAATGGTTTCTTTTAATACATTTTATTTGGAATTATAATAATAATAAAACAAATAACAAATCAGACAGTCAGCTCAACTGTAAGAGCAAAACCAAAAAGAAAAACAAAAAAAGGAAAAAGTGGTCAGCAACCCCAACAAATAATAAACAAACAAACAAACACACAAGGCACAAGGCATATGGTGATTTAGGATAGGTTTGTAACTAGTGCCATAAGGGCCATGCTGGTTGCCCACTGTCTCAAGTCTACGAATAGATGTAGTATCAACCTTTAATGTGATATCCAAAGGTCCTAATACATGAGACATTTGTGCAGTTAGGTACCATGTCGTATACGTAAAGGGAGACTTTAATTGAGACAATTCGGATCTATGATAGGTGGCAGCAGCAAAATATCGCCAGCCCTTGAAAAATGTAACCGTTTTCAAATCCTTATGTACTTTCGCATCTAACCTTTCCCTATTAAACAACAATTTGTGTTCTCCCACAACCTCTGATATCTGGGGGGTAGAAGGTGCATTCCAAGAGTGCATTATACATCTCCTGGCTACCAGCAGACAGATGTGTATCCAGTCCAAGCCCCTATGCTCAGAACGGGGGGCAACCTCCAGGATAGCAATGGTTTCAATGACACATGTATAATTTGGCAGAAAACATGATGTGTTCTCTATTTAGTGCTTGTGTTTAGTGAATGTATTTTACTTCTCCCCAGTGTAAATTTACAGACAATTGATTCTTTGTGTGGCTCTTCCAGTAACTAATTTTCTCTCCCCAGTATTCTAGCTGAACAGTTTATATACTTATAGTGACTAAACATGTAATGTACATATGTGTATGAAGAAAGATCATCGCACTATAACACAAAAAGAAACTGGCATAAAAATGTGTTTTAGGTATATTTTATGTAATAAAATGTTATAAATCCGCTGGGTTGATAAAACAGTTTTTAGGATCCCTAAAAGTACTTGATGCATGTCTTATAGAATACAGTCATATGTGGCTTGTGCTGCATAACTCCCATAAAGAGCTCTGGGCAAAAAATAACCCTCGCACTGCAAGGGTAAAGTGCTTATTTAGGTCTTGGGTCTAAAATAAAGAAGATACACTTACCTGATCCTCAGTCCCATGGCAGTGACTGCTCATCTCTCTCCCCCGCTACTCCAGCTGGGGAATGTCTCTTGGCATCCTTACATCCAATGCAAGTCACTAGCTGTGATGAAATCATGTATCCTTAGACCACTAGAGCCTGGAGGAGAAGAGACCAGTCGAGCAGCCAAGTGGGACCAAGGATCAGGTGAGCATATCTTTTTATTTTAGACCTTAGACCAAAACAAGCACTTAACTGTTGCAGTGCAGGGGTAGCCCAACTGCAAGGGTTCATTTTTTACATGCCCGGAATTGTTTTACAAAGTGGTGTGTCAGGCTAATATTTCTATCTTGGGATATAGTTCTTGGTGTATAGTGGGGCGAAAAATAAGTTGGGAACCAGTTACTTTAGTCTTTTTACCATTTATTGCTGAACTAAATTCTAGGAAAGAGGATTTAGGAGTTGCAGGATACCCATAATAACACACACATAGGACAGGTATTTTGGTAGTAGTAGGCCTCATGATAATTGGTGGCCCTGGGAGAGCAGCCAGGCAAATCTTTGACCCTATAAGAGCAGTCACATTCTTTTTCAAGTTGTACTGACTGGATCTCTCTCTAATCAATCTGACACTTGACCCTCTGATAGTAGTAAAAGATATCTTGATTTTCTGGGCAATGATTCTTTCCTACAATATCCATAGGTAGCTTTTATCCAGATCCTCTGGAAAACTCTACAGCAAGAAAGATTCTTTACAGATGTTTCTTCCAGATACATATCCTTTAGCCCAGCTCCCTCTAGATATACTCTCCATCAGACAGCTACATTTCTTTGACTTAAGCCCCCAGCTTAGACAAGGCCAAAGTAGAGATCATTCCTTGCAAACATCCTCTCCAGGCAGAAGCCCAGGAGGGACAGTGCACTGTGGTATGGTGCCCCAAATATTTATCATCTTCCCAAACAATAATGAACGAGGACCTAGATCATTAGTACCTTATCAACAGTAACAGGCAGAAGCAATCAACAAATGTAGCTCCAGAGTCCCTAAGGTATAAACAGAGCTCAGCTCCTGTATGTAGAGGCTATTGGTTATGGGACTAGAGTAAAATATCATTGAATTACAAGTACCTTGTAATCTATTGAGTTTGTTACTTTACAGATCTTTTTAATGGATTTGTGAATGAATGAGGCAGCTGTGCGTGCAGTCAGACACAGCTACACCAAATTCAAAAATAGACAAGATCCTGCGGGAATAAGCACCCTGTGAAGTGAGGGTGCTGTTTGGAGGTGGGGATCTGTGGACTGTGGCCTTGTTTTATGTTGCACCCTAAAGATGGAAATAGCCTCAGATAGGAAATACTCTCCAAAATGACTTACATTTCCACTCTAAAGTTCCTTGTTTTTTAAAATATGGAACAGCAAACTTGTAAAACTGTGAGTCGCATTAAAAATTAAAAGATAAACACTTAAGTAATAACACAACGTGTGTGTTTACTATAAATATACTATGCCCCCCCTTTAAAAGTGCAGAGTCCCTGACAAACCATGCTGCACGGCACATTCCTGATCTATAGCATTAGCCAAAGGGGCTTCATTAACTCAAGTTATAGTAAAACAGGTTAAAAGTAAAATTTACAAGCAAGAGGTCACTTGAAATTACATGGCAGCATGTTTTACTGTGTGTTCTGTGCTTGAAAAGACAAGAGGAAAATCATTGCACAGTCCAGCACACTCCTGTATCATAGCCGCCATATAAATCAGTGCCACATAAAACTGCTGCCTGGCATACAGGACTTTGGAAAACTGTATACTACAGTTCATATGTAACACCTGAAATGTACTTCTTGACAAATATCAAGCTGCATAACCGAAAACAAAAGTAGCAGGAGAGATCATTCCTATTAGCTGTCTCCACAACAGACAACCACAGGAACAAATAGGATTCCCAGGAAAGTACCCAAAGAACTAACAGCTGTGGGAGATACAGAGAACACAATTCATACATTATCCGTCCTCCCCTTACCGGTACACATAGTCCTTACTGTGGATCCCTCCACCTTGGCTTAGGAGCACTGCAGTAACATAAATGAGCCTGTACATCCCCCTTTGCCCCATACTGATCCAGCCTCACCAAAGAGAGTTTTGCAAACCTTGCATTCGTCTTTGCTAATGCCGCTTGAGCCACACAGATCCATGCTAAGCAAGCAGAGTTTTGATCACACCCAGGCAAAAAGACAAACCAATCAGCATAGAGTATGGAGAGGTTAGGGCTGCTTGGGGATATCAGATATACCCGCTAAAACTTGCCACACATGTTAGTAGTGCAAGGGCCTGTGTGATTGGATACAAATTAATTGGCTGGATTGAGTATGTCTTCATATTACATATTTGCTAAATTTAAAGTTGATTGTACAAAGATTGTAACATGTACGGTGATCCTAACGAGAACAAATGACACTGCAATCTTGAATTGGCTGGCTCTTAAACTGCATATGCGCAGTGCAGTTTAACTTTATATGCTGGAGATGGACTGACCAACACTTTAGTACATGTATCAGAGGATAGCTAACACACTATTACTAATCTCTAAATAGAGACAACACTTCTATGTACACATATCTACAACATATCATACATTACATATGGAAATACTCTTATATAGACCAGAGGTTTAAATTATTTAAATCAAAAGAAAACATCACCTTAAAAGTATAAGTCATTTTTAAACCACAACCACCCCAGAGAGGGATAAGTGTTTTCCTCAATGCTGTGTCAGACCCAGGTGTTTGACTCGAAGAAAGTCTGTAATACTCATGTAGTTAAAGTTACATTTCCAAGCCAACTACTTTACCAGAAAAATTATATTAAGAAATACTGTGTGACTCTAAAGATGGAGGATAGATATACTTAAGAATGAGAAACCCTACAAGATATATAAGATCCAAAATGAGATCAAAAAATATAATACAAGCAAAGAGAAGAATAAGAAAAAATGTATTAATGTTACCTTTTCTTTATGAAGGCATCATCACAACTGTTTTTTTTATATATAATATTTCTTTATTATTTCTGGATATAACAATATAAATATCATGATAAGACACTCTCACTGGAGTATAGGGAATTTCAGTTTGCTTCAGGGAGGTGGTAGGGTCATGAGTAGATTGCACACACTGTACATACAAACAGCACAGGGTAACTTAAATAACATTTATTTTACAAAAAATATGTATAACAATGCTGTGTGTCATATCAATTATTTTGAATTCATATCACACAAATTACGGCCTTGTTTGCATGATGTATCTTCAGTACGTAGACAGAATTATAAGTAGAACATTTTTTAGTGGACTTCCCCCCATTGACAACAGACACTCCCAAGGGAATGCCATCAGTTTATTGTGCCATTCCCTAGCAGTCATACACACATTGGTACCAATGTGGTTAGAAGATGTTTAACCTACCCACTGGTGGAAAACAAGAGTGCATAACACACAATTGCCTGGGGTCCTAAACTCCAGTGTGTACCATAGAGATTAAAAAAAACATCTGCATTTCCATGCTCATCATATCCAGTCAAAATCTGCTTTAAAAAGTCTTTAGACTTTTTTTTAGAAAATAATCAGCAATAGCAGACATTGAATTGCTCTTTAAAGATTAAATGGTCATGCACAATTTAGGGGTGGAACTATAGGTAGCCAGGGGCAGGGTTTACCCATTAGTATGCGGACATGAGGAGAGCCAGGAAAGGAAAATGACGGTAAGTATTTGATAACAATTTCCCCGTAATATATATATATATATGCATATGCACTGTATCTGGAAGCATTGTTTCCACATTATCTGCCACTGTTGTATGAGTAATTTGCAAAGAGTACAGTATACCCTTGCATAATATTCTTCTGAAAATTCAAACACTTTACTCCAAATTCTGCAAGCAAAATGTTTCACAAAATCAAAAGCAAAACACAAATCTCTATCACACTTATGACCCTTATATGTGATTTAATTAAACTAGCAAATGATCCATCCATTGAAAACAGCCAGGGTCCAAAGTACAATTCATCTACTACCAGTGTGGTTTTTTTTACTTGTAAGGGAAAACTAGGCACTTGGAGGAAAGCCAAACACAGACGTTTTGAATTCAATGAGGAGAGGTTAACATTGGATGTGAACTAAGGAACTAAGTGCTGAACTACACTACAATCCAGTCCCAAAAAAAGAGTACTATTATTGTAAAGTTTACCTTCCAAAAAGCAAGATCACTATAAAGTAATTGTGGAAGTCGCTTAGGCAGGCGCCACATTTTTCCTGTAATCACAAATTGTTTAATGGGCATAATTGAGCCTATGTAAACATTTCATTCCATCCAGTGATAAATGTCAAATCGTAGCCCATAATTCATAATATTTAATCAATTCAAGCCTAGCCATTAATCTCTAAGGTTAGCGTTTTATTAGGTCAAGAGAAAAAGGTCATTAAAAAAACAATGGCAATAACATTTGGCATTTTTAAGTCTTTGTTGCTGGCTGTGCCAAATGGAATCCAGTAAACAATACAATAATTGGAATAGGAAAGTATTGATTTATCTTCTACTTTGTTTTGTTTAGCTGTGGGAATAATCACAGTTGACTGTCCTGTGTTTTGCTGCACAGGGTCTGAATTGTGAAGAGCAAGGTAACTTGTGTATTGGAATGTGCAAAGCAGAGGAGGCTGTCACAGCAGTCAATAAGATCTGAGAGGTGTTGACTAATTGGCTGCTAATTACACAGTAAATTGTCTAATTAAGCTGATGGTTAATTAGCGTGCGCTTGCACAGCAGTCTTGTAGAATTTGTGTCTGATGTCTGGGAGGCAGTGTATGCAGTTGGCAAACTGGTGAGTACTGGCAGAAAACATGCCTGAAAAGTAGGCATTTAATGGATGACAAAATTAGAAGCTAAGGGTTGTCATATGTACATTTAAGGTTTTATTGCATTTCCACAGCTTTATGGTAGTGGTCATGTTGGGAAATGTGTTCAAACTGCGAACTTGACAAATCACATGTGTGTGAGTCTGGCTTCGGTAGCGAGACCTGAAAAGCAGCAACTCGAAGTCTATTGGAAAGCATAACTTATTCCTGCATTGCTTAAGAAAGAAATGTTTTGTTTCTATTTCTTGTAACTACAGCATAATACACTATTATTCCTTTCAAGATGGCAGTTATGATTTTATAGCAGAAAGTAGAAGAGCTGAATTATATTGTTCTGGGTTCTCTGAATAAGCAGTTTATGTTTCATGAATTGTGTGTTATTAAGCAATGTGTTCATTGTACTTAGCTTAGTTCTAGTTGTGTAAATGTCAACAAAAGTTTTTGCTTTTCAGTTAAATTATATCTATATCCAAAAATAAAAATGTAATATAGTACATCTTACCAGTCCCTAGATGTGGTGGATGCATTGGCCAGCCTGCCTTCCTTCTTTCCTTCCCAGAAACACACGCTACAGGACTCTTCCTCTCTGCTATTCTCAATAATATACTGTAGTTATGACATGGTTCTGTAGTCCTAAGAGATAGCTGAAAACAACCCTTATAGGTGTCAGCACAGGCAGTAAGCTAACATTTCACAATACTTCTGGCAGCACAGGTATTTTTTGCCCTCCCTGTAACGTTCACACTAGCTCTACCTGTTACCCTCACACTAGCCCTTCCTATAACCCTCACACAAGCCCTCCCTGTAACCCCCACACTAACCCTCCCTGTAACCCTCACACTAGCCCTCCCTGTAACCCCCACACTAGCTCTTCCTGTAATCCCCGCACTAGCCCTCTCCTCCCTGTAACCCCTGCACTAGTCCTCCCTGTAACCGTCACACTAGCCCTCCCTGTAACTCTTACAGTTACCCTCCCTTAAATCTAAACATTACCCCCACACTAGCCCTTCCTGTAACCCTCACATTAGCCCTTTCTATAACCGTCACACTGGCCCTGCCCTGTAACCCACACACTAGTCCTCCCTGTAACCCCCTACACTAGTCCTCCCTGTAACTCTTACAGTTACCCTCCCTTTACCCTCACATTAGCCTACCCTGTAACCATTATACTTGTCCTCCCCGTAACTGCCTGTAATCACCACACTAGTCCTCTCTGTAACCCCCACACTAATCCTCCCTGTAACCCTCACTCTAGCCCTCCCTGTAACTCTTACAGTTACCCTCTCTTTACCCTCACATTACCCTACCCTGTAATGCTTATACTTGCCCTCCCTGTAACCCCCACACTAGCCCTCACTGTAACTCTTACACTAGCCCTCCATGTAACCCTCACACTAGCGCTCACTGTAACCCTTATATTTACCCTCCCTGTAACCCTCACACTAGCTCCCCCCTAACCCTCACTCTAAATTTAATTTCACTTCCTTTAAGCCCAGGGTGCCATGAATGCACACCCCCAGCCTGTGACTGGAGAATGAAGGAGAGAAGCATTAAAGTGGTGAGTGTATCTCTCTGTCACAGTTTTCTCCTCCTATCAGCATGCTCCATGTCAGCACATGAATGAGTTGGTCCATAGTATGGTTTCTTTCTCTCCCACTCTGATCTCTGCTGTACACCAAGTCAAATTCTGGTACCTTCACTACTTAAATTTAGAAACAACTTTATATGCATGCTTAACTCGGACCTCACCTTTCTTCCCCACATCCAATCACTATCCAAATCCTGCCGCCTTCACCTTCGTAACATCTCCAAAATACGCCCCTTCCTCACCAAAGAAAACGCAAAATTACTCATCCACTCCCTTGTTATATCTCGTCTTAACTATTGCAACTCCCTCCTCATTGGCCTTCCACTACACAGGCTATCCCCCCTTCAGTCTATCATGAATGCAGCTGCCAGACTCATTCACCTAACCAACCGCTCAATGTCTGCAAACCCCCTCTGCCAATCCCTGCACTGGCTTCCACTCGCCTAAAGGATAAAATTCAAAATATTAACACCCAGTTACAAAGCCATCCACAACTCCGCTCCCGGCTATATGTCAAACCTGGTCTCAAAGTATCACCCTAACCGTCGGCTCCGCTCATCCCAAGAGCTCCTGCTTTCCAGCTCCCTTGTAAACTCCTCCCATGCTCACCTCCAGGACTTCTCTAGAGTCTCTTCCATCCTCTGGAATTCTTTACCCCAACCTATCCGTCTGTCTCCCACCTTGACTGCCTTTAGGCATTCCCTAAAGATTCATCTCTTCAGGGAAGCCTATCCCACCTCAACCTAACCGCTCAACCATCACGTTCTCAAACAATTCATCCCCACACAGCTACCTCCTCATGTATCATTTCCCCCTCCCTTTTAGATTGTAAGCCCTTAGGGGCAAGGCCCTCCTTACCATCTTGTCTTGATTTGTATTGTGATTGTAATTTCTTCCCTATATTGTAAAGTGCTGTGCAAACTGTTGGCGCTATATAAATCCTGTATAATAATAATAATAATAATAACTCTCCTGTCTCAGGGTGGAGGTGGTGACCTCTATTTTTTTTATCCTGCTATGCATGTTATGTCAGACTATGATGATTAACAATACCATGAATCTTAAATCCAGGCACATTCAGGTGCTTGCAAATACCTGCAGCTGCACCCCAAACTCTTTTGCAGATGTCAGACATTGGGCTATTCTAACAGGCAAAGCAGTATTTCTGCACAGTGGCAAAGCTTGCTGCTAAGCCCCACACCCACACATTTCTAATGGGCAATCAATATAATAAGCAGCCTCACTGGTCAAATTGGGAGTGTACAGGTGGTAGGAAGGGATGGGCAAGCCTTGACACTAGCATTGCTTTATAGAATGCCCTGCTATACCGCTATGACACAAAGGTTTTGGAAGCTGCCGAAGGAATTCTCCATATGCCCCCTTTCCTGACAGAGTTTGGCAATGTTTTGTAGATAAATTTACCATTTCACTGGTTGATTTTATATGCTTTGAACTGCACTTTAGGAAAACCTAAAACTACTAATTCAAAACTGTGTGAATGCTGCTGATTTGAGGCTCCCACTGCCTTTTCATTTCTCTAAGCCTCTAGATTTCTGTCTTTAGTTTCCTGACTCTGCGCCTTGCCGCTGCTACTATTTTCTCACTTAGCACTAATATTGATTTTAAAATAGTAGACAAATGTCTAACTGAAATTCCAAAATATGTGATTTTACTTCAGATGAAAGACACTAAAAGAGAACGCAAACAATTTTCAGGTTGTTATTATTGAGATAGATGGGAACATTAATAAACAGGTACCATAAACATTTTGTCAGAATGTAAGAGCCGATGAAAATAAATGACCAACTCAGTCCTTAAAATCTACATAAACAACTATAAAAAAATGAAGGATATTATTACAAGGCCAATTATTTACCAGCAGCCAATGTGTCTCCGGAAATAATAAGTTAAGTTCCTTTAGCGGTTGCTTTTCACACTAGGAAAAAGTTGAAATGCAAAAGAATTTTAAATGGGATGTTTTGAATGCAATTAAATTTTGGATATGTTGAATATGTCCAACTGTCACTGCAGTGTCTGGCAGGCCGCCTAAAGCCTGGATCTGTCAGAAAATAATGACATCACAAATCACTTGAACATTTATAAATAGGATTTGTTTCTTTTTTAATGAAAAAGAATTCAAGTTGATGCTAGGCGACAGAGCAGATTGTAACATTTATATAAATACACATATGTTTCTACTTCAGTAGTTATGGGTTTAAATTTTGAACTGTAGATGACATTTACTCATTTCCTAAGAGGATCACACCAGAAAATAATTGCAGCATTGTTAAGGCGAATTTTCATAAAAAATGGATTTCACCATGGAGCAAGACTTTTTCTTCCACTCAGTCTTTCCTGCTAGCTGCTGAGAGATTATCCTACCAGCAGGGATGTGAACTCGGGTGAGAATCTAGCACTGTCATGTTCACCCCTAAGTAAAATCCTTATACTTATTTTGAATAAGCATGGCTGTCAACCTCTAGACTATCTATGATGAAACACATCGCACACCAACAGCTCTAGCATGCTACTGTTGAAATAGCAGCCATGTGTAGCAGTGAGGCCTTATCCACTAGTCATTTATTGACAGTTTTTGTCAGTGGCCAACCAAAATCTAGTGCTATTGGCAGATCTGAACAACAGAAATGGTTTAATTATGTTCCACTACTGCAGAGCTCCAACACATTAAGATTCTACACTACACGTTACTACACGTTTGTTGTGCTTAAGCTATGAGAATATGAATATGTTAGAAGAAATTCTCTAAAATTAAGGAAACTCTTCTAATACAAATGCTACACAAGTGAACTAGGTAGGTGGAATTTAGAAGCTATTTTTATGCTATCTCAGACATCTACTAAAGGTCCATTTCTATGTTTTTTTTAAATGAAGCTAAAAAAACCTGTGATGAGAGTACTAAGCTGCAAATGCCTACTTCACTGGTTTTCCCATATGCCATCTATCTTAAGGCAATGCAGTGTATTATGTTATAATGTATCAGTAATGTGAAAATATAGGCAGTACCACTTGTAGATTGACTGAACATATTGTATTTTATAGTGCAAACTTGGCACCATGTCCAAATGAAAGAAGTGAATGTTTTCCAAAGCCTGCACTAAAAAAGATATTCAGTAAGCCAATGAGAGATATCACTTATATTACCACAAGCCTCAATGCTAGAGCAAAGATTGATTAGGGCAGAGTGGTGTTCCAGGCATGGTGGCAGCTTTCCCCTCTTCATCTCTTCAATTAACATTGATAAGGATTGCTGTAGGCACAGAGATGGTTTAGTTTGTCTCTACTGGCATGGCCTCTCTCTATAAGACACTGACTATCTACAAGATGTGAAGTGACTGGCAGGAGCATAGGTTTCACTAAAGTGCATTGCACATCTTTTGTTTCAATGCAGGAGCATGAAGGTTGTAGCTAGGTTCCTAAATATCTATTGGGCCCCGGGCTCCTGCCTAGGTTGCCTAGTTGATGTTTGAGTCATTGCCCATGGAAAATATGCAGGTTAAGAGTTATGATTCCACTTGTTTCCAGTCTGTGTCATGAAATATTGAAGACATAGGCATCTGGGCAACCAGCACTGTTAGCAAGACAAGACAGGCCTCCTCATTTCAGTTGTGACATATGTCCTTGTCGGCCACCACCAACTCCTTGGTGGGGTTCACCTACTCCTCCCCCCTTCCCTTCGTTAGCCGACAGAGCCACTCGGGGAAGGGGGGAGGAGTCCGGTGACGTCGATGTCCGTGACGTCACCGGATCTCCGACGGAAGACCCGGAAGCCGGCGGAGAGGTGAGTAACTTTGATCGATCAAAATAATTTTGATCGATCAAAGAAATTAACGATTAATCGACGGATTAATCGTTAATTTTCACACCCCTACTTTAAACCTTTACCTTTTACAGTTAAAATAAAATAGAGTGCTTCTGAAGAAAATAGAAAGATTTGTAGTCATGGTATCCTCATTTAATAAACCTTTATATGTTGTAGAATAAGAACACATAAACTAAATAATAATCAACCCCTTTCTAAATTCCTTCCAGCCCTACTTGCCTCTGGTATTGAACAATTTTCACATCTAAGACTTTAGAGTGAAAGAAAAATATGTGCCTTAGGAGCTTGAATAATTCAGGATATGTTGCAGTTCAACTTCAATTAATATTTGGCTCACATTCTTATTCGTGGCTTAATAGAAGCAGAAAACACATTTTGCTGTGTAGTTCTACAAAATTAAGATGATTCGATATGCAACAAAGAAAGCATGCATCCAACTGCATTTACATACCAACTAATACCCCCACTGTTTATCTGTACCGTAATTACTTAATTGTTATACAGATGAGCTTATTCTTTTCTTTCTAACGCCACAAGCAAACACAGTCTTGTAACAAAGCTACATAGCAGCAGTGAAAGCTTTGTTTTCATACTTCAAATGTTCATGGAATAGTTGGTAATATATGGTAGAGTAGCCAACTTCCACTGTTCAAATCACTTGTTATTGTAGCGTACACTAGTCAGAGGCACTAGGTAAAATAAATGTGTGCTGTTTACTGCCAAAAGCTCATTATATAGGGGTTTGATGTATAGTTTAATTCTGTATAACCATGAAAGTCTAATTAATATCAAAACTTACCTTTTTAATATTTGAGATAGTATCTTTAAGGATTCACAGCTTTGCATTTTGCCTAATGTGTATTTCATTGAAATTAATGAAAATTCATGAAAATCCATGTCAATGCATGTTGTAACACACACTGACGCACACTGAGTTGTCACCATGAATTAACGTACATTGACATTCATTGTGATACACGTTAATGCACATTAAACGGCATGACAACACAGATTAAAGGGAATACAAATTTTGATGTATTATCATCAGGTAAAAAAGGACCAACATGCAAAAGTGTAGATCCTAGCCGAACCTTATGACGTTTTTATTGCTGTCTGAGTGCTGAGGGATTCACCCTCTTTATTCATCCCAATGACCATTGCCAGCAGGGTAGAAAGTAAAAGAGATCTTTAGAAACTTTTTTTTTATAGGAACAGGAGATGAGCGGAACTCCTACAATAAGGATAGGGAAAGTGGTCTGATGACAAACTGTCTGTCACTTCCTGCTAGTAATAAAAGTGAAGGAAAATTGGGCACAAATAGCAAAGGAAAAATAAAGAAGTTTTTAGCATTCCCCACACTATCTATTGCTTTAATAGAGGAACATAACATATCATAAAGTGTACAAACATTATGCTGGCCATATAATTCTCAGTTAATCCACCAAGTATTTAATGTATAGCTTCAGGACCTTATCTATCAGCTAGGTGACCAAGAGAACCGATCTCAACAAAATTTGGTCTCTGAGTCAGTGGAGCATAAAGGCCTAATGCACTAATTAATCTTTAATGAACTCCTCTATAAGGAAAAAGAAGGTCAGCTGAACTGTGACCAAGCCCACCGAGCCCTGGGACTGTGTCCCTCAGACTGAGATAGACCACAAGATATAATATGATGCATTTATTGTTACACAGTAAAATCATTTATCATGGCTGCTACCTGGCCTTCAGATGAAATAATGTTTAACAGCTCTCCCATACACTTGCTTGAGGATCGCTCCAGGTGTACGCTACAGATTGTCCAGGCACTGAAACCACCCTTGAAACACATGGTGTACAGCATTAACAGTATACTCCTTTTGCTGATCACCACTAAACATGGCAAACTAGTTCTTTTCTGGCATCTGGGAAATCTCCCTAAATTGTTGGGTACATTTCAGACACTGCAGATGAAGTTGCCAGATGGCCCTTTTAGCCTCCTGTACTGGGCTTTCTGACCAGGAAAAAATAAAAGAAATCAACAATACAGGAGCAATGCTCTGTGGCGGCAAACAACTGACTGTTCAATTAGAAAACCTTTCACTTTGCACCCTCACTGATCTACTGTTTTCTCTACTGATGGAAATAATAACCATTCTTGCGTTGGCTATGTATACACACTTCTGTTTAATAACACATTGGAACATTGTGTTATTACATTGGAACGTTGGATGTGTGGATTGAACCCTCCAGTTTACATGTTATGGTCCCTATAGATGGGAAAAAATTTCTACTGAAGACTCAGATATCCACTTTTTTATGGTTACCTATGTGTTGTTTATATTTGCTTCCAAGCTGGTGTGAAGTTGAACTCTACAGTACTAATCAATAGCAGATATTAGCACTACTCAGGAAACCACTAAATATTTATTTGGACCCCCCCTTCTAGTGACCTTGTGGGGAGTGCTGTATCTGGTGCCCTGCATCAGAGATCTCATCCACCTATGGCTAACAAAACATATATTTTGCTCTCAATCTATTTGCCAGGCACAATACTATTTTTTGCCACTCTACTATAACAAGCTTCACACCTTGGACTGCAGCTTACTACCACATCAAACCTGTGCTATTGATCTGAACTTTCTTGTCCTAAGACATTATTACACTAGCTTCTTTATGTTTCATTAGAAGCCCTCTATTTTGTAGAGCAACAGAAACTAAAGATCAGATTTCCTTCAGCCAATGTGATTAGTAACTCTACTCACTACTTGAAAGAAAAGTCACTGATTGAATCTTGAGATCGCTGAGACTAAAGAGCATCCTACTGCTTCTGAAACCTGATTCTCTTTTCCTATACTTTTTTCACCCCTCTGCCTTACCCTCTTCTTTTCCCTCCTCCATACCCTCTTTTTTTTTTTTCTTACACCACAACCTCTTTCCAACCTCTGCTTTTTTTCTCCAATCTTTCCTCACCTTTGCTCCCCTTCTTTCCCTTTTCTTTAACCCTCTTCCCATCCCTCCCTTCCTTCTAGGATGCAATATCTTGCAAGTTAAATACAATTGATGCCTTCTTGCAGTAATGTTACCATTAATCTATGTTTATTAGGTTGTTTTAGATACTGTTTTACCTTCACCAAAATGGAAAGTACTATGATTTTATTTGGCAATAATGTAAGCTAGTTTCATCTCTATTAACAGAGCCCTGCTAGACCCACCCCTCCCTAATAATGCCTTCATCACTCTCACATCATACCACTGGGATCCCTTTGATGAACTTTATTGGAACCCAGCCTCACTAATGCTCTCCATCACCCACCTTTTACTTCTACCATCTTTTACTAGGAAAACTCCTAGGCTGCTTCCCCGCTGAGTGACAGTGTTGAAGCAGTTGTGGAATGTGGTAGGCTACACTGAGGAGGGAGTATCTGGTATGGACACAGCGTCTCTTCACAACAAATGTCACTGCTTGCACCAAATTCATGTACCTGTTCCCAACGGGTACATGAATCCAGGGTATGCACCAACATTTGTCCTGCAGGTGCACAATTGAGTTTTAAAAAGTGTGGTAGACACTCTCTATGAATTCTAGGGTCTATATAATGCAAAACTCAAAATAGGAACTTTAAAATTCTAACCAGATGATATATTAACACTCTCCAGACTTAGGGCCATATATCCCACGTACCCAGACATCTGCTGGCACTGTCAACAAGCAACAGGCACTTACCTTCCTATTTGGTGAGAATATGTTTTTCGGAAAAATATTATCGATTTTCATAATGACCTCCATCAAAAGCATTAAGACAAGTATCCCAAAGTGGGGTTGGTTTTATGGTTTTCATATTTACAGCCTGTAAATAATCCACACTGGAAATCCACTCAACTCCTACATTAGCTGAATGCCTAGACTTATTAAATCATACAGTATGTAGTATCACTATCAATAGAATGCTGAACACTTCCTGTGCTGCTGCAAGTTATGTCCATCATCAAAAGGCTGGTTTCTGATTTAAAGTAATCTGATATAATAAAACATGCCCATGCTCTAAAAGACATCAGTACACCTACAAGAGCTGGTTAAAGTGTAACTCCACTTTTACTGTGAAAAAAGTAACTCCCTCTGGGTGATCTTTTTGCAAGGATTTTGACAAACATTGTTGCAGATTCCAACCATTTCCTGTTCTACCGTGTTCTTTCCAGAATTATTCCTGAATAGGAGGGTCTGCTCTCATCATCACCTGAGCATACCACAGTGTTCTAATGAGAAAACCTCAGAAAGTATTCTTAGAAACTCAGGGGCTGAACAAAAAAAATAGAACAGATCCCTTGCTGTTTCTTTTGTATTCTGACAGTGGCCGCCGGCCATTATCAGAATACCCAACTGGAGCTAATAGCTGATTGGCTGCCAGCTTTGTGTTGCCAAGAATTTTACAACCCGCTTCTTCAATCATCTAATTTAAGTATGGGGCATGGAAGGGTGCTGACATGGGCACTCACGCAGCGAATTTTGACCAGTTCATCAAGAATCAGCTGAAATTTGAGGCGTGTATACCCAGATTTATACAGGAACACGTTGTAGGTCAGGACAAATCGCAGACAAAAGTAGAACCTGAGAACATTCTAAACCTTAAAAGGTCTACATCAAAATCACAAGCGCAACCAGGAAAGTAATAACCTCAAACATTTAATCAGACAGTGACCGAAGGTATGGAACTCCATTTAAATACTTGTGCAGCTGCAGCATGACCACATTACAGTGCTAACCAGCATCCAACTGATGGCAGAGGCTGCAGGCTGATTATTACAAGGGGTACAAATAGTATTTGTACCCCTTCTTGCAAAATATTTTTTTTTTAAAGTATCAGTAGAGCAGGGGAGCCTCACAGGTATTGTCTGTCTAGCTTTAGTGACATCAGTGTGCATGTCTGGAGTACTTATTTAATGGTTGGGAATGGGGTTTAACCTGTACAAAAAGTATGAGAAAAAAGCTGAGAGGCAACATTGTAAGTGTATTCACAAATAGCATCTTGAGTTTGAATCAGTCTCTCCTGGATTGAAGCTGTTGTTTCCATATTTTTTACTGTTGAAAAGCCCTAAAGATTGGAGACCAAATGCTATTTTCTCATTAGTTACTATTTAAAAAACAATATTCCTCTGACTCATGTCACCTTGATTAAATTAGTGCATTTTGCTCCTCAGATTAATTAGTCATCTCTTAATTACCTTGAATCAAATAAAATCAAGCTTTTGTTTTTTTGTAGATATTACAGTTACAGGTTATGTACATAATGTGAATTGAACCGTTTAGTTACACAAACTATATGTGGAAAAGGGAGAATATGAACTGAGAAATTTACTTCCAAGCACTCATTTTTAATAGCAGCATCTATTTTTCTGATTAGAGATGTTCCCTTTGGTGCTGTTAGCTTATTCGCTTTAAAAAAGACACTGCAACTGATGCAGTAAAAATGTGCAACCTGAGGTTTGAATCATTGATTTTCCCTATTTTGAAATATTGAAGCTGTGTTTTGAATGAATTTTACTGAAGTGCCTTCTGACTGAGGCTAGAGAGGTAATGAGATGTCCAGAAAGCCGTTATGTGAACATTTCACAAACATCTGTTCCTTCCATGTTCATGTTCAGTGCTTACAATAAGGAATATTGCCCTTTTTGTGGTAAAGATGGCAGGTCTATAAAGAAAAATACAATCTTTATTTATAACAATATAATATTATTTTTATATAATTGTTTTCTCTAGAAAATGAGAGAGCTTTAAATAGACACACATATATTATTATTATATTGATATATCCAAGCAAACCAAGCAAGTTTGCAAGTAATAGCTTTCACCTTTTTGCTTTTTTTCTGTCCCTGAAAGCTCTGCTGTAATCCTCCGCATTCTGCCAGTTCAGATTTTCTATATGATTGTTCTATAAGCAAAAATGCAGAAGTAGTTAAAACAAAGAAGGCGCCTCTGTGCATGTGTGTATGTGAAGGTTCTCATTTATCCTGGTCATGGTGTAGCTAAAAGTGGTCACATTAAACTGGTTGCTCTGTACTGTTGAAGGCATAATCAAAGTAATTTCATAAGTTTCTAATAAATGTCAGGAATATACCCCAGCATTTATGGGCACATTAATTCAATCACCACAGTGCCATCTAATGTGTCAAGGCAGATATTTTTTGTCCAAGAACATAATGTCTTCAGCATGACAGAACAAGTCCAGTTAAGTATGACTAATTACCAGTAGCCAGTCCTGTGCAAGTTCATGCTCGCAGTTTCCATCTTCTGCACAGATGAGCAAAACTGAAGGCATGTATGGAGATCTTTGGAGATGCTTTTTCTCCACATGGCAACAGAACCACATGCCCATCCACTTCTTCTCTTCTCAGGATTTTCTTCCATTTATCTGTTCACTTGCCCACCTCAGTTTTTATAGAGAATAGTTGTATAGACTATAAAAACCTAATACTAAGGACCTAAGACTGAAAGAAATACTGGATGGGTTATGAGGAGCAACTGTTTTTTTTCTTTTTTAATTATTACCAAGATGACTGTTAACACCTAAAGAACACCACCAAATCAGTTTTGAGAAAGAAAGGATGGGTGATATACATATTTAGTTTGAATAATTTTTATTATTATTATTATTAAGTGAACAAGAAAAAGACAACTTAGTAAACAAAGGAGAAGAAAATCCCCTCCGAAAAAGTATAACATAAAAGAACATGCAATATATTCATGAAAAAAACATACATCAAAACACAATGACACAGCTTATGAAGCCTAAAAGGAACAAGGGGCCCAAAAAGTCTAGGCGATATAGGGTACAAGCAATGTAAAATCAAAGGATCACCAGAACAAAAGGACCATGGAAAGTGTGGCCGCCAGCCCAGGATGAAATGCTTCCTCAAAATCTCCATTCAGTACACAAAGAGGAGAAGGAAGGAGAAATAAGGAAAAGGAAAAGAGAAGAGGGAAAGAGAGAAAGGTAGCGAGAAGAGGGAGAGAGGAAAAGTTGTTCCAAAGGATCAAGGAATACAAAAGCATTTGGTTAAAAAAACTGAGAGGTGGGGAAATATGTAAAAATCAAATGGCAACAAGGCTCCCATCAAAACTGGGGGGAAGGCATCTCCTAATCCAGGGGTCCCATGTACTCTCAAATGTACACATGCAATCAAAGAGTTTAGCAGACAGAGAAATGCAGCAAGGGGGAGAGCCATGCTTTGGCAATAGTTTGTTTGGCAGCTGTAAGAAAATTAGTTATTAGAGCGAATTGGGAATTAGAGAGCCCCTCTGGTCATAAGTGAAGCAAGGCTATTCCAGGGTCAAAGGGGAAGGTACAACACAAAAGGGAACGTAAAAAATCAGACATTTTATGCGATCGGGCAGGACCACCATGTGTGTAAAAACGTGACTAAATCAGGGCAGCCACGAAAGCAGTTGGGTGAGTGAGCGGGGCAAATATGGGCCACTCTAGTTGGGAGCAGGTACCATCAAAATAGTGTAATATACATATTTAAAGCAAATGTGGTTTGCCCATTACGGGCAAAGATACGGATTGCTTTAACACTTCATCACTAGAAGTATATACCTACCTTTCCATTTTTCTCCCATCAGTTAATTTAGTACTGGAAGCAAAAGGATATACCCATTACTGCTGGGTATGGAGTATTACTGGGTATGTGATTCACACGCATGACATCACTAGGCCAATCAAAGTCTATAGCTCTTTGTGAGCTATGACTCCAGTAACTTGTAGCTAGCACACGGTTTTCATTTCTACCAGCAGAACAGAGCTGCAGGGTAGTGAAAGAAAGGGTATGTGCATCCATGGAGTTCTGCATTAGAGCAAACCTATTGCTCTGCCCTACATAAAACTTACATCAGTTAATGCAGCTATTTATTCCCTAAAAAGTAAGCCCCCTGTTATGTGGGTAGTCGGCATCATTGCTTTTATTAGATGGGTGGTCAATGCACACATTAGACTGACGGCTTGTTAGAGTCTAAATGTTCTGGCACTGTTCGCACACATTGTGAGTGATTAAGTTTAAGAGAATATTCACACACTAAAATGTGTGAAGATTCACTTTAATTATTTGTTCATATGGAAAGAAAATCCCTGTTTATGTATTTTATCTGCACAATTGGATAAGTGAATAGACACACAAATTGTTGTGTGAACATCTCAAATTATCAAATTCACCTTTGTGGGTGAACAGAGTCCTGAGCATTCGAACTTCTGTGCTAGCACCAGAACTGACATGATTTTGTATTATATCGTAAAGCACCTTATTCCAGTAAGTAGAGTATGCTCAGGACAATGCCTGAACAAAGATGTTATTGGGTGGCGTTGGGGGTCTTTTCATAAAAAAGAAAGGTGAAGGTACTGTCAGTAGTAATACTGTTATCTGTAAATAGATTTAAGTATTATACTTACATATTACTTAGCATCCATGCACAACATGAACACATATCTCATGGGCTAGTTGTGCTTTAATACAGTCTGGTCTTTTGATTTTCGGAAGATAAAAGTAAGTTACATCCCTCTTCCAAATCAACGAAATTCAGCTGTCTCAAACCACCAACGTAAACAAATTTTTCAAGCAGGTGATGCATTTCAGATGACAGGCTAAATTGAGGAATTTGTCTTGCCAACTTCAAGTCCTTTAAAACTGTTCTGTGGAAGTGGATTTGAGAAGGCACAAAGAGGATCATACATTTAAAAAAGTGACAACAGCATGTTCACCAATGGAATATGGATTATGTGTTACGGACACCGAGAAATGCTAAATATTATGATTGATGAAAGTGATTGAGGTTCATTGAACAAGACAACCTGTAGTAAAAGCAATCTTTACTAGTGATGAAAAGGAAAAAATATTACATTCTGATGAATCAGTGAAGGAGGAAACGGAGAGTAGTCTTTCAGTGAGGGGAATACAAGCCAAAATGTTTTGGTTTTGATAGAAAAGTGAAGATTTAAAACTTCTGTCAGTTTTTATGCAGGTTTACAGTATTTTTGCTTATTTTTCTGTGCTGTGACATTAGGGAATGTGAACATGTCTTAACAGGACACGGAGAGTGCAAAATGAAAACCCCGAGCTTCCTGAGCTCTTTATCATCCTTATAATAACAAAGTTAACTTAATATGTATTTAAGCCAACACTTGTTTTGCTGTTTTGTTTATGGTAAGGAAGAGCTAGAACCTTTGTCAGGTTTTACTGGTGTCAGTATTCAGTTTCACGTTCTCTTTCTATTTTAATGATCATTGTCACCAGAACAAAAGGTAACAAAATCAAAAAATTACAGCTGTTACCAGAAAAGGAAAAAAGGGAAACCTGCCCCTCAGACAACTGTGTATGAGCAAATGTCCTTATTACCCGTGTATGTGCAAACTATTCCCTACTGATCTGCTGACTATGATATGCATACCTTTTATGGTTTGTAACTCAGAAAGCATTGAAGCCAGTGGATCACATAACCAGGCAACTTAAATCTTTTAAAGATATAAGCAATGACAGGTCACTCAAGTAAACAGTCTACCTACTTAAGTGTTCTTGGAGTTCACGTTTTGCTTCTGATTGCCTCATTTTCCAAGTCATATAGTTTATGGTATTTGTATTTTGTTGATAGCGCAGAACCTGAAAAACATAAGGCTAATAGTATTTCTTTTTTTTTAAACATTAAGTATTTATTGAAGTTTAAAACTTTACAGAAAGAATAATAATAAAAAAAAAACAATCAGATCGGTATGGTACATCTGAATAACAGGGACATGTACCTGTTGTACAGCTTATAGATATATGTGGAGGAGCGAGGACGAAGAGAGAAGCAGTGTGAGAGGTTACAAAGGGAGCAGCAAAGTCTGTAATACAAGTTCCAGTCACTTATCAAGTTAAATATACTGTGCATGGAGTGTCATCGAGCCAGCATTTCCAGTTTTTGGCAAAGATCTCCCCCTTACATTGTACTTTTGCAAAAATACATTCAAATTGGGAGTGGGAGTTGAGTATGTCAATTAGTAATCTGTTTCCATTTCCTGGCAATTGCCAGTCTATCAGCGATTAGTGTATGTATTAGTGTTGGCTTGGCCAGACGTCCAAGCCAACACCTAAGATAGCTAGTTGGGGAGAAGGCATGAACTGAGGGATGCTAGTACTTGAGAAAATTAATCTGAAAACGATTTTCCAATACTGACGTATGGAGTCACATGCCCACCAAATATGAAGGAGTGATTCAATTTTTCCACATTTACGCCAGCATAGAGGGGAGGAAAAAGGTAAGATCTTCGCCAATCTCCGGGAAATTTTCCACCTGTGGAAAATTCTTTGCACAGATTCCCAATGCAAAACACAGTTAGAGGCTCTCAGAGGCCAGACAATAGTATGATGCTACTGGGATAGGCTCAAGGTGAATTGTAGTTCACGTTCCCACCATAATATAGTTGGGAGTTTGTCAGTTAAGGCATTTTTTGTGAGTAATTTGTAGAAAAAGGATATGCCTTAATAATAACATGTGTAGACTGAAAAGTGTGGAGGATCTTGCGGAGACAGTTGTTATCTTTTATCCGAAGAGATGTTAAAAAGTGTCGGAGCCAGAGGTATTTAAAGAAGTCTTTCGGCGGGATGTTATGTCTTCTACTCAAAGTTTCAAAAGTGGAGATCACGTTGTTGAAATATAGATGATGTAAATGTGTCAGTCCAAGGGTCATCCATGGCATAAAGCATCTTTCTCCAAAGATAAAGTCAACAGCAGAAATGGGGATGTATTGTAGAAGGGAGTGATCAGAAGAAGACACGGCAGATCCCAAGGACCAAATTCTAGTGGCAGCTGTAACTGTGTCAAGGGGACCACGTGGATGCATAAAGTTTAAGAAGCTAGAACAGAGGACTGAACAGAAGTCCGTTGCAAAGAGAGAAGTTTCAATATGAGTCCAGGCTTTAGTAGAGGAACGTATCCACCAGTGTCTGATTTGGTCGAGTATGGTAGCTTTGTAGTACTTACTAATATCGGGAGCTCCCATGCCCACTCTAGATTTCGAGGAGTAGAGACAGGATTTAGGCATACATCGTTTCTTGACTTCCCAAATAAATGCATCAATGGTACGTTGTAAAAGGTTCACAAATGATGGTTGAATAGGAATGGGCATTGCTCTAAAAAGGTAGAGAATGTGAGGCAGTATAAACATTTTAGTTCTCCCAATTCTCCATGCCCAGTATTTCTTTTTAATGGAAACCTATCGTGGTTTTAACTTTCAGTAATTAGTCACATGCAATAGAAAAGTTGAAATTTTTTTAACACTCACTGGAGGTTAGCCCAGCATTCATTATGTGCGGGGGCTCGCTGAGAACCCAGTTTAATAAGGTTTGCCTAAGCCTGCACAGAACTTGGACTAACACACCTCCTTCCCAGCCAAATCCAGCCCATCTCTGTAAATCTTTTGCTGTTTCTATGTTGTTGTTGATCAGCACACTAAATTAGATAAACAGTAACAGTATCTGGGTCATCCTTATAAAAGAAAAAAACATTTTTTAAGGCAGCACACATAATAATGGCCACCTTTTTTCAACATGGATGATTGGGAGAGACAGGGACAGTATTAAGACAGTTACAGGGTCAGAGATTTTGGGACATTTTGCTTGTTCAGTGAATGCAGTGCACGCTAGCATGCTAAAGTTATCAGACATCAATATTTAGATTTATGCTTTAATACAGCACAGACAGAACATCATCTATTTTCTTTAATATTTCATCTTTAATTTCTTTATTCAGAGTGTACACATAATGCTATATGTACTGCATCAAGCCGTTAACATCAGTCCTAGTACCTAAATCAGTTTACCTTCCAGTGTTTCTAACACATTCATATAGTTTACATACACTGAAAAAAGCAATACCGCCGCCCCCGGTTTGCAGAGAAATCCGACTGTAAAGTTCATTGGTACACCATAGAGGCAGCTCCCACCAGTCAACAACGACCATCGATCTGGGAAACAAAAGCAACGCAGAGCGCCTCCATAGTGTAAAACTTTTTTTTGATGAGTACAACACGCAAGTGAAAATGTACTTACACGAAAGCCAATGATCATAAGCGTAAAAGGAAACGATAAAATATAAAATCTCCAGCAGGGGAAGTCTGGGGGGATCTCCAAATCAGCGTCCTCTGCTCCCGTAGGTTTTTAAAAAGGTCTACGCGTTTCAGGGGCACGCCCCCTTCATCAGAACCTGAGGTAACTTTCCTAAGTCCTGTTCTTCTATTTATTTGGGAGACGACCAATCATAAAGGCTTAGTCTTTAACACAGGTGTTTCAGCCAATCTCCATTAATTGAGATTTTTGCTGACTCCCATCTGACAAGCAGGCAGCTGGTGTTGGTAAAGACTAATTTTTAACCTTTTCAGTTGGAAACATTACTATTTCTTGGTGTATAAAAAAATATATATATATATCCCAACCGGATAATAGGTGTTTATATAATCAAGGGACTATTTTAATTAAGAGATTTCGAAGGAAACAAAAAAAGGAGAAGAAAAGAAAAGAATACAGAGCTTATTGGATGTCGGGGAAAACGAACTACAAAAAACCTAAAGCCGCTCTAGCGTTCACAGCCTGTCATCTAAACCCGCTGGATACTTTGTATTTCATGTACATTCGGGGTTTCTTTTAGACTTAATTGTGACAATACAATCAATTAAAAATCAGTAAAAATTCAGTCAAGAAATATCCTCCACAAACATATAGTCCCAAAGTTACAAAACTTTAAAAAAAGGAAGAACTAAAATGACAAATGGATACTCCTAAATATATATATATATCCCAACCGGATAATAGGTGTTTATATAATCAAGGGACTATTTTAATTAAGAGATTTCGAAGGAAACAAAAAAAGGAGAAGAAAAGAAAAGAATACAGAGCTTATTGGATGTCGGGGAAAACGAACTACAAAAAACCTAAAGCCGCTCTAGCGTTCACAGCCTGTCACCTAAACCCGCTGGATACTTTGTATTTCATG
>NW_017307280.1:274788-377361 GCF_000935625.1 Nanorana parkeri | reverse complement strand
CTAAAGCCGCTCTAGCGTTCACAGCCTGTCATCTAAACCCGCTGGATACTTTGTATTTCATGTACATTCGGGGTTTCTTTTAGACTTAATTGTGACAATACAATCAATTAAAAATTAAAAATCAGTAAAAAATCAGTCAAGAAATATCCTCCGCAAACATATAGTCCCATTGCAATATTTACTAGGAGACCACAGGGAGTATTGTCGATACCTCTAAAATTAATTATGCCTCTAAAGTTAATAAATGTGACAATATATTTCAAATATTGATGGATGCAACAAACTTTAAAAAACTTTACAAAACTTTAAAAAAAGGAAGAACTAAAATGACAAATGGATACTCCATAACCGACACGATCATACAATGTAAATACAATTATAACATATTGTTCCTCTATTGGACTATTGATTCGTAAGGTATACATTCGCCTGTAAGGAAAAGTCATTTGTTTTTATTTTTAAACCCCAGTGTTAATATAAATGGACCAGTCCAAATATATTTTTGGCCCCCAATATCAACTTATCTTTATAAAACTGACAACATCCGACTTTGAAATGTCTCCAAAATGGATGGTGGGATCAAAGGGAAATCCCTTAATTGGTTGGAACTTTTGTTTCGATCTTTATTAACTATATATATATATGGTTATATTACATATTGGAGATATTGCAGATAATAATTTAACATGATCCATTCAAAACGACACAATAATTCTAAAATCAGGAAGTATGAAGTTGTAAAGCCGACAGTCGGCTCTACAAGTTTAAACAGAGTCCCGGCGGCAAAAGTCGCCGGGAGTCTGTTTAAACAGCCCCGATGCTGGCGACGTACACTGTACGTCGTCAGTCACGAAGGGGTTAAAAATGAGTGTATATAGCCCAAGTAAGCCGGTTGCCATTCTCCATTGCTTTATAATCATGGATTGTGTTCCAGTTCTTCATAAATATAAAGAAACTGCCCTGGTATCATTAGTCTGCATTGTTTTTTAGAAAAAAATGTGATATGTAGCTTTAAGAAAAGGTATCGATAATTGGTATCGGCAAGCACCTGAGGGAAAGTACGTGTACTTGGTCTAGAAAAGATGGTATTGGGACATCCCTAGAAATTACATCTTCATGTTAAAGCTTATATAGTTTTTTAGTGATTGGGTAAAAATATACTTTTAGGTCATATTAACTTTGGATGTTGTTAGTTGCAAGAAAATCATCCAGTCCTTATTTTAAATTCCACCATTGTCTTTGCCGTAAATGTAATGAATTAAAAAATAATGTCCTAATGTCAGAGGCGGTAACACAGACAAAAATAAGCATTTGTTTTTTCTGGATTGAATTGAAAATTGAATTGAAAACATCCGAACAAAGTGTGGTCATGTTTTTGTTTTTTTGCCACAATGAACATTGTGAAGCATTTTCCAAGGTTGCATGGGCTTTCAAAACCAATATGTTATATATTTGCACAATTTGTATAGAAAGGAGCATTGAGTACAGTGGGATAAATCAAAAATGCCACTCTGTTGATGAGAAATTGTTCTCAAAAGTTTGCTGGGAAACCAATAACTTTGGGACTAGAGAAAAATTATAACCTCTGCCACATTTACTGCTATCTGGGGCTTCTTTAGGGGGATTTCTCCTCAATTTACTTTACAGACAGCAAGTGAGGTAAAATCAGCAACAGGCAGTAATAAAACTGGCAGGAGTTCCAGACGTCCTTAGTCTTTATAAATAATACATTCTGTCTGTATACTTGGTGCAGATTTTTCATCAATTCCTGACTAGTGAAATCTCTCTAAGGGAGTCCTAGATCAAAAAACCAACTGGGGGGGGGGGGAGATCCTTCTTTACCCCCACTGCAAGGGTTAAGTGCTTGTTTTGCCTAGAGAGCTAAAATAACAGTTATACTCATGCGAACCTTGATCTTTGGCTGGCTGGCTTCTAGACTGATCGCTGGAGCGTCATTCCCCCTTCACTCCAGCAGTCTATGGTCCAATGTGTCATCACGTCCTATACAGTACAGACTTAAGGATGCTGAGGGACATTCCATCGCTGGAGCTTTAGCTCCAAACTACAAATTAATATAATTGGGCAAATTACAAATAACTTTATGGGTTAATTTGTAATTTACCCAGATGTCTTCTTCCGGAATAAACATATTTAAATTTGTATGAGTGTCTTCTGATGAAGCAGGCTTCAAACTTTCTGTGAAATACATAGAGTTGTCTGTGCTCCGATAAAAAAAGTAACTAATTATGCTCTTATTATTTTCTGTTATTTCTTGTTTATGATGTTTGTATATATGAGTTTGATCTACATACATTGGATATGATATAGTTGGTTAGAAGTAGATTGAGACTAGCCCTCAGAGAAATGGCTAATGATACACTGTTCAATGTGAAGTGCCAAGCAGTTATAAATGTAAATGTTTTCATATTTGCATTTATTTAATAAAATGATATATTTTTATTAGAGTTGTCCCATACTATTAAAGCCCAACAATTTCATTTTGGATAAAACTTGTTTTAATGTTTAAACTGAAAAATAAATTATTTTCTGATAGCACTGAATATTTTCAAAACAAATCAGTGACAGCTAGAAGCATTTTGGGAGCTGCATGTTCAACCAGTATAAATACATCGATTATCTGACTTTCCTGAGAGAAAATAGTAATTAAAATTGTGCTTGAAATTGGCTGAGGATATGTTAAAAATTAATTAGCCTATACAGCCTTTGTAAGACAAGTCTGCAGAAAATTCACTAATACAGAAAAGGCAGTCAGTTTATAATGTGGTAGCTTAAAATTATGCCCTTGTTTCAAGTTAAATTAATGCTATGAATAAAGCCTTTTTTGATTGTTAGAATTAGAACTGTACAATTGTGCCTGTAGCTATGAATTAACATATACAGCCTTATTTAATACAAATTCTCCCTTATTTAATGTCGTTTTCCTGTTTGTGCCTATAACAGTTAGAGGTTTTTGCCATTGCAAATCCCCAGTAACCTTGCTGCCACAGCCATCAGTAGATTAATCTGTCAGCACATAGAAAATATACTAGCTCTTACTTGGTGTCTCTGCTGTTATTGTGGGATTATTTAAAGGGATACTCCACTTTCAATTGAACATTCATATAACATAGGTTTTTTCTGCAGAAAGCATTTTGTAATTAAATGTTATCATTAGAAGGATGTCCTGGAGCTGGAGAGAGTCCACAGAAGGGCAACTAAACTAATTAGGAGGATGGAAGACCAAAGCTATGAGACAAGGCTACTAAATCTAAACATGTTCATGCTAGAAGTGAGGCGATTAAGGGGGGACATGATTTGGATGTACAAGATGTTCAATGGTGATAGCAACATCAGCAATAAACTTTTTACCATGAACTCCATAACAAGGACTAGAGGCCACCACCTAAAACTGGTGGAGCAAAGATTTAAGCACAAGGGGTGTAGGGGCTTCTCAGTTAGAGCGGTTAAAGTTTGGAACTCGCTACCACAAGCAGTAGTATCAGCTGATGGTGTTGAATCATTCAAAAAGCACTTGAACAACATCCTCAGAGACTGAAACATACAGAGGTACAGGTACTCTTAGAAATATGAACACACAGGGACTCGTACATACGCATGCACATGCAGAATCACATACATACACACAATAGGTTGAACTTGGTGGACCTGTGTCTTTATTCAACCTCAAATACTATGTAACTATGTAACAATGTAACTATTAGAGGTGCCCAAGCATACCTTCGGTAACCTCCCAAATGTTATTTTAATGGTTAAATGCCAGCTATTATAAGAGACAAAGCTCTAACCCTTCCATGTAATGTTGAAGGATGCTGATAAGCCTAACTCCTACATATTCCCGTTGGCCCATAACTATAATGCATGGTCTCACTGGCCAATGGGATTATGCAATAGGCAGGATGGGCAAGCTTTGATACATCAGATAGAGGCAAAGCTAGGTGCCTGCCCTTCAAACCTTCAGCCATTAAAAGATGAGAGTACAGAAAGCTACAATGTTTAGTATTAAAGCTGAGCTACAGGAAAAACTTATTTTTTTACATTTTGGACGAAGGGAAGGTTACAAGCCATGTCAGTTTTTTTCTATATCTCCCGTTGGGGAGATTGCCCTTCACTTTCTGTCTTATAGCCACAACAGGAAGTGAGAGGAAGTCACCACCAAAAAGACAAAACAAATATGTTGTCAGCAGAACTTGGGTCCCCATTTGAGGATTTCTCCATTCCTGTTCTGGTGACAATTCAACTTCTTTCACTCTCAATGATAACAGTCATGAGGACAAATAGAGAGGATAACTCTCATTAACAGGGGCATAAACAACAATAAAAACCTGACAGGTAATATAATATTTTTTCATTTTATCTACAACTAATAAAATGTGCTTTTAGTTATACTATAATGTAATCTATAATATTAGCTAGGGTTGTCTTTTTCAAATGCAACAGTGAAAGCTCAGTCACCTAACTCCCAAGATGTATGTTGCATTTCATCCAATGCTTCTTTATGATGTAGAAACTGAGATGCAGACTTTGACAGTTCGCTCCTCTTAATTCCTGACCACATCTGCAAAGGATTGACAGCTCCTATCCCACAATTTCTGCATGCATGCCCGAATCTCTGCATTCCTCTGATCTCACTTGTGTCTGGAAAGTGCAGATAAGTGTGATAAGGGCTGTCAATAAAGAGGAGCAGAGCATGGTTGGGAATGAAAATGAGTGAGCTGTCAAAGTTTGTAGCATAGTTTCTACTCCACAGATGGAGATAAAAAGTAACATACACCGAGAGGTGACTTAGCTGTAAAAAAAAATAATATAAGGTGAAACTCTTTAATTTGAAGTGTGTGTGTATTTATGTATGTATGTATGTATGTATGTATGTATGTGTGTGTATATATATGTATATATATATATATATATATATTACGGCTTACCTATTTATATTGCACTATATAGGAGGGCTTTGTACAACAAGTCCACAGCACAAAACAAACATCTGCTCATCTGAGCAACTAACTGAACTTATATATAGTTTACAATAAAATATATCTGATTTCTTCCTTTCTCCTTTCAATAAGCGAGACCTGTATTGTTTAGAACCGATCCTGTATTTGAAAAAATCTTTTGTTCCAAATCTAACTTCAGCTAAGCTTTTTCTTTTTTTGTGTACCATTGAATGTGATATCATGTAATTGTTTGTCAAGGCTAAATGCTGTAGGGTGCATGACACACATGAAAATTAATGTTTTGCCATTGGAATCTAACCATATTGTGTTTATTGCGAAGATTGAAATGGGTTTCCCAATGAAGGTTCTTTTTCTTTATTTCTTTTTCTAGCTTTAAGAAAATGGTTATATTATTTAAAATTAACACTTTGGAAGAATGTTATTTGTACAATTGCATAGTTTGTCATGGAATATCAGAAGTCTTTTGTGGGTTTTCATGGATATCGCTATGCAAGAAAATAATTTCTCAAGGAAGCTTTGTTTGTGAAATGTGTACACTGAATTGTGCAGAGAATTAAAGTCAGCATATTGCAATCTCATTTCTGTTCTTAGAATAGCAAGGAAAATTAGGATTATTCTGTTATAAACCGCCAACAGCTTTGAAGTAATAATGTCTTGTCTATAACACACATTAGAAGCATTAACTAGATGGATGGGCGCATGCGCGGGCCCCGCTAAGATGGCTGCTTAGCATGGGAGCTCTGCACCACAGCGGCCGCGACACCTAGCTCCCGGCTCATAGCGGTCTCACATAGATCCCCAGCAGCAGGCAGCATCCCGGAGCCTCGGTACTTACCTGGAGAGGTGGATCCTTCGCGGGCCAATTCATGGCCGTTCCTTGGGGCTGTATGTCCAGGAAGCGTCGGGCAGCTCCTCCTTCTACTCACTGACGGATTGGAGATGCGCTGGCGGTCGGCGCTGGGTGCTCGGCCGTAGGTGTGGGAATCTCGAGGTGCTTGTGGCTCCTCACTGACCTAGACTCTGGTGCGCTGGTTAAAGAGGTGGACAAGGACCAGACGATGCCTCTTTGCAGGAGGTCGGCTTCTCTGCTGCAACCAATGTCCTTTGACCGGTCTCTGTGTGGGTTGAAGAAGCAAACATGCAGGAACTTCTGCCGGATCCTATGAGCTTACCCCCCTCTAGCTGAACTGCAAGTATTGACCAAAGTTTCCAATAATTTATACTACTGCTGCTGATGTTCAATATCAGATTGATGGCTCTCTCATAGTTCTGAATTAACTTTGCCTGTAAAAGATCGGTGAACTATACATTGCATATATTATTGTCAACTTCAAGTGTATAAGCTGGAGGCTGGAGAGGCTTTAATTTCCACGGCTCATCCACATATATAAGGAAGTCACCTAAGTAGGGGGACATCTATTTACTTAGAGGACATACTAGATCTTGATGGCGGGAGGAAGGCCTAAAATAATCTAGAAAACAATCACAGAAGAAACAGCTTGAGACTCGGAAATCCAAGATGGCTGAGGCACCATCGTCGTCCCCTATACAGCAAAAACAGACTCGAGTTAGGCATAGTGATGTGGAGGACTAATCTGACTCAATGCATCGGACTGCAATGAGTACAGACTCCTCTGATCAAAAATCACCAGCCTCTACTGCCTCCCGTATAGAACGCACAATGGAGGAAATGTTATCCACTCAGCGGAACTTCCCAGCGGATTATAAATCTCCAGGCGAGCTGAGGGGGGACTATAGCTCTGTGGGCATGGCAGATGACCACCCCCTGATTATTAAACTGTCTGAGATTCTGGATAAAGGGCTGGCTCGCACTGCAAAGCAGATTACAGCAGATATTAAAATAGATATACCTGAGCTGGGCTCACGGATCGATGCCATTGAGCAAAAAGTTGATGCTACAATAGTCTATACTAATGAAAATAGCATACACATTCATACTATACAGACACAACTGAATGAAGCCTTAGCCAAGATAGACGATCTAGAAAATCGATCTCGCAGGGGCAATTTTAGGATTAGGGGCTTACCAGAATCTGTTACGGACCTGGAGGCTACAGTTCGATCATTTATGAAGGACAATCTTCTGGGTATACCAGACCAGAAGCTTGATTTAGACAGGGCATACAGGGTGTCTAGTGCACGGCGCCCTGAGGGCCATGCCCGAGATGTTCTTGTCAAGCCACATTACTATCAGATCAAAGAAATGTTGATGGCTAAAGTTCGACCTGCAGATGGCATCCCACCCGATACAAATTTTTGTGGATATCTCCCCTGCTACCATCCAGAAAAGGAGAACTTTAAGGCCCCTTCTCCAAATCTTGACTAAGCATGCTATTAAATATAGATGGGCCTTCCCACTACGAGTACATTTCTACTCTAAAGATAAGGCATACTCCTTTTCTACATTGTCTGAGGGAGAAGGGGTGCTATCACAGTTTGACTTATTTACAACAGAGTCCTTACAGTTGAACAGGAGTCCTCTGCAAGTTAGGTCGAACAGAGGAAGAGCAAAAGCCCCGCTATCACCACTTTGGGAACGACCACGCTTACGGTCCATAGCTCCTACTACCCCGATCGGATGAGGAGCCATAGGGGCTGAAAAGATTATATTTCCCCAATAGAGAACTACAAATCATCTTTGGGGCCCGAGAAAAATATACACTAGGAAATAATGTAGCCCAAACTGCCTTCTGTACACCTTATGCTTTAACATGGTCTGTTCAGATGCGGGCTATGCCCGCTGGCCTCCAGATGCCGGGCTGTTATAAAATCATGTAGGCACAGTTGGGAATATCCCAGAAATCACTTTAACACGTATTTATATTTAGGGGGGGTCCCCCTTTCTCGAGAGGACCCAGTTGAGCAACTAGATAGGCAGCCCCGGCCGAATGTATATATTTTGAACTGTGGTAGATAAGAGATTTGGGGAATAGATTAGGAATCACATAGATAAAGGGAAGGGCAGGGAGAATAATTGGAAGGGGAGGGGGTAATTACTAAACACAGGGAGAACGTCACTAGCACTATAGACACAATAGGAAGTTAATAGTAGGGCAAAGATACAGAACAGGTAAATTTAATGGGGGTCAAGATTTTAGTTTTGGAGGTAGGAGACACTAGGAGAAATTAATAAATTTAAATAGGGAAACAAGGGTGACACATCACCCAAACCACATACCACTTTTTGATGTTAATTGATACTCAGTCATGGAAACACTGAGTCAATTATCTTATAGTGCACACTTATAATGTGATAGGAATCACGGGGCACAGATCAAATTGTTAAGTTTGGGGAACACTACACTTCCAGAAATGGCTAATGGAAGCACTGGGGTGGGTATCAACGTTCTGGAGTAGACCCAATTTGTAGGATAGGTATTAGGAGGTTATAAGAGGAAAGGTATGGACAGACCAGTGAAGACAGGGGTAGGTTGTTAATATACTTGATAGTATGTGATTCTCTTCTAGTTCAGGCCGAGTGAGATACCTAGGCCGGAACATTGGAGAGATCCGAATATCGGGGGGTGATCAATTGAGGACTACAAGCCCATTAGTGGAACGGGGGAAGTAAACATGAAGAACCAGCCAAACTGGAGACGTTTTTTTCCTTAGAGAAGACTGACTGGTGGGACGCAGTGGGTCGGTGGGTTTAATGGGATTAACGATCAGGGAAGGGGCAACCCAGTAGCAGACTTTAGATACCAGCTGGGGTGCAATGTATTAAATACTGCTGGGATATCGATCAGGAGGTTACAGGGGTTAAATGGACTGCTGACAGGGACAATTGAATTGAGAATAGAGATAACAGATATTGAATTGGGGATTTCCCTGGTGAGCAAGTAGGGATTAAACGGAGATAGGGCGGGATAGTAATTCGGAACTCTTACAATCTCTTATGAATCCCAACAGCCCAGATCTGTCAGTTTAACTGGCTTTGGTTGACAAAGAACTAGGGGCAGTAACCTCATTTAGACAGGTATAGTGAGTAGAATATAAACATAGGGAAGATGCCAACCTGAACAAGAAAGTTGGTTTGCTTCCTGTGTATTATATCAATGTTATAGAGTCGGAACGAGGGGAGGCTGCTGGTGGCAGTCGTGCGCCCTCACTTGGCCCGGTCATGGAATCTTGATAGTCTACATAGGTGCCCTAGGGTTATGTGTTCTAATTTAAATGTTCTTTTGGGTTATTTGTGTATAGTGTTAAATGAAATGTATTTTTTCTGTTTAGGTGTAAGTACTACCCTCAGATATGTTGGGGGGGAATAACGGAATGGGCAGGCAATCGAAATGGGCAGGAAGGTGTGTTCCAAATTAGGCATTGGATCGAATATATACAGTTACTAGGAAGTTATGCTCCCATGTGGAACTAATATTTGTATAGCTACGCACAATGCTCAAGGCCTTAACTCACCGGTAAAACGCCGAATAGCTTTCAATTAATACTACTCACAAAAAATCGATATATTATTGCTTCAGGAAATGCATTTTATTAATAGTTATAATCCATCTTTCATACATAAGCAGTACACGCAGTATTATTTGGCTAAAACGACAGCTAAGTCCAAAGGGGTGGCCGTTTTTTTTGCTAAGCATATACCCTTTAAATTACAGCTTGAAATCAAAGACCCCGAAGGATGATACTTATTGGTGAAGGGCACTATTGGGGATAAGTTGTTTACATTTATCTCTTATTATGCCCCTAACATTGCCCAAATTCCCTTTTTTACTAATTTGTTTGTGGTTCTCTCACCACATATAGAGGGTACAGAGGTATTAGCCAGGGATTCTAATTTAGCTTTGGATCTCAACCTCGATAAATCTCATCCTACCAGCACCAGACTGAAATCCCCCCCTAAACGTGGAGCAAAGTTGGCAAAGCTCCTCTATTTGCATAATGTGGTAGATGTATGGCGTGAGTGCAATCCCTCTATTAGGGATTATAACCATTTTCACACGTTCACTCCACCTACTCACATATAGACCATATTTTTGTCCCCCCTCGAATGTTGGGGGTTATTAGATCAGTCAAAATTAGGGAGGTATCTTGGTCTGACCATGCCCTAGTCGTGATGACCTCTTCCTTGCCCCAATCCTTTTGAGGATTGGGACATTGGAGACTTAATGACTCAGTCCTAAGTGATCCGGGGGGTAGTAGCAGAAGTCCGGAGCACATTGACTGAATATTTTGACATTAATACCTCTTCAGTATCCTCTCCCATTACCAACTGGGAGGCTCATAAGGCTACGATAAGAGGGCATTTTATTTATATCTCCACACGTAAAAAACGCCAACGGACATTTTATATTTCTAAATTAGGAGAGTTACGGACTCTGACTCAGGCACATAAACAGCATCCAACAAAGGACCTTCGAGAGGGTATTGACCGGGTTCGGCTATCCCTTAACCTGGCCCTTACTACAGTGGCAGAGCGGAGTCTGCGATGGTCCTAACACAGGTTCTATTCACATGGGGACAAAACAGGCCACTTATTAGCTGCAAAACTAGCACCTAAACTTCGTAATTATACGACCCCTAAAATAAGATGTGTAACGGGAAAGTATACACAGAACCCCAAAGTAGTAATTCAGGAATTTGAATATTTTTATGCCCGATTATATGCTAATAGTTATGATCCACCTAAATTGCTAACACAACAATTTCTGAGAGCCCTGGCACTTCCCAAACTAAACCCTGGGCATGTAGCGTCACTGGAGGAACCAATTACCCAATCGGAAATTAAGCAAGCTATTAAACAGGCCAAAATATCCTCTGCCCCAGGCCCGGATGGTTTTTCAGCTAGCTATTATAGGAAATTCGAAGAGATACTTCTGCCTCATCTCGAAGTCCTCTTCCTAGCTATAGGCAAAGGTGAGCCCTTGAGTAAGTGTATGAATGAGGCATATCTAAGTTTAATTCCCAAACCTAATAAAGATCCAGGAGAAATAGCTAACTATAGACCTATATCTTTAATTAATAATGATCTTAAATTGCTTACTAAAATCGCGCATAGAATTAAGTCTTTTCTGCCAAATGATATCCATAAAGACCAAGTGGGGTTTATCAGGGGAAGGCAGGGGCCAGATCAAATTCGCAGAGCAATCGATATAATATCTCTATTAAAATCAGGATGGGGCAAAACTCCAGGCGATAATGGCCTGCTGTTATCTATTGACCTGCAGAAAGCCTTCGATTCGATTTCCTGGTCTTACCTTTTTACGCTCTTGGAGGAATGGGGGTTTGGAATTCAGTTCATAAGACTACTTCGGAACTTATATTCCCTTCCCTCAGCCGTTATTAAGATGCAGGGATTTAAATCAGCTCCAATTTCGATTCAAAAGGGAACTAGACAAGGTTGCCCTCTCTCGCCTTTGTTATTTGCCCTGGCGATTGAGCCCCTTGCCATTTCGATACGAGAGAACCTGGATATTAAAGGGGTTTATTGTGGGTCAAAGGAATATAAATGTGCTCTCTACTAAAATCGCGCATAGAATTAAGTCTTTTCTGCCAAATGATATCCATAAAGACCAAGTGGGGTTTATCAGGGGAAGGCAGGGGCCAGATCAAATTCGCAGAGCAATCGATATAATATCTCTATTAAAATCAGGATGGGGCAAAACTCCAGGCGATAATGGCCTGCTGTTATCTATTGACCTGCAGAAAGCCTTCGATTCGATTTCCTGGTCTTACCTTTTTACGCTCTTGGAGGAATGGGGGTTTGGAATTCAGTTCATAAGACTACTTCGGAACTTATATTCCCTTCCCTCAGCCGTTATTAAGATGCAGGGATTTAAATCAGCTCCAATTTCGATTCAAAAGGGAACTAGACAAGGTTGCCCTCTCTCGCCTTTGTTATTTGCCCTGGCGATTGAGCCCCTTGCCATTTCGATACGAGAGAACCTGGATATTAAAGGGGTTTATTGTGGGTCAAAGGAATATAAATGTGCTCTCTTTGCAGATGATCTACTACTTTTTGTCACTCAACCTTTGACTACTCTTCCTAATGTAATGGCTTCCCTTGAGAGATTTGCAGAGGTGTCTGGGCTTCATGTAAATGCAGCTAAATCTTTGGCCCTGAATATAAATCTACCTACGGAAATAGTGAACAGGTTAAAATGGGCCTTTCCTTTCTCATGGCCGCCAACTACTTTACCCTATTTAGGGATCAATCTTACACCCTCCTTTGATCTCCTATATCAAGCAAATTATCCTTCAATCTTTAAGAAACTAAAGGGGGATCTAGAAAGATGGTCGTTACATAATCTATCTTGGCTAGGGAAAATAAACGCTATTAAAATGACAATTCTTCCTCAACTATTATATCTGTTTAGGGCCCTTCCTGTCCCGGTTCCCAGACCTGAACTAGTTACCTTTCAATCCAACTTGGTAAAATTTATATTGGGAGGCAGAGGTCATCGCCTATCCAGGATCACGCTCTACAGCACCAGAGAGTCTGGGGGGTTAGGAGTGCCAAACATACTGCAGTATTATCGAGCCAAAGAAGAAATACAAAGAAGAAATACCGGATTGGGTTTACATGGAGTCAGAGGCAGTCAAGGATATGCCCTTAGATTTACTGAAATTTCTACCTTTTAGGCTACGTCCACCTATTATGGCTCCTACCCTGTCTAACTCTCTGACTCTGAGGGACCGTGTTAAAAATCAGGGAAACATGAGTTCACATCACACTCCGCTTGCCCCCTTTTTTCAAAATCCAGCATTTTTCCCCGGTACTCACCCTAAATCCTTCCAATGGTGGATAGACAAGGGCTTATATAGAATTGGTCAATATTATAAGAGGGGGAGACCTTTGACTCTGGAGTATTGCAGGGAACAACTGGGCATGCCATCATCTGAGTTGTTCCGCTACTATCAAATTACTCATTTTCTGAGAGACATACGAGCGCAGAGAGACTCAGGCAGGGACCTTAGCCCGTATGAACACTGGTGTCTTAATGCTATCAATCAGAGAGGGGCTATCTCCCTGATATACTCCATAATGTTAGAATCCCCCCCTAAGCAACCATATATGCGGGCATGGGAAAAGAATGTGAACAGGGATGTGCCAGAGGAAGTATGGAGGCGTCGCTCAAGAGTGACAACTCAGGGCCTGCTGAACGTTTCACTAGTGGAAGCCAATTTTAAAGTTTTTTCCAGGTGGTACCTGATGCCCTCTAGATTAGCCTGTATGTACCCAGGGGCATCCCCCCAGTGTTTCTGGGGATGCAAACTGGGGGGAACCATGCATCATGTATGGTGGTCGTGCCCTCGGATCCGTGCATATTGGGCAGGGGTGTTTAACCTAATTTCTCGGGTAATGGGAGTACAGGTTCCTAGAGATCCCAGTTATGCTCTTCTTAATGATACACTTCCAGGGGTGTCCAGACATTGTACTCGCTTAATTAGGTTCATGTTCCTGGCAGCTAAAATCACAATTGCCAAAGCCTGGAAGGCACCTAAAGTGTCATTACGGCAAGTAAGGGCTAAGCTGTTGTGGATCATGATCCATGAAAAATTGGCGAGTATCCTGTCGGATGAAGCCGGGCAATTTGAGTTAATATGGGGCCCCTGGATGGCTTACGTAAGCGGCACAACAACTTGAGAGTGACACAAGGAGGGTAGGCCCTAGCTATGCCCGACCTAAATAAATAAATTATTTGGAAACGGATCCCTCCAACAAATTATATTCTATGTGTTTGTACCTCCCTCCTCCTTTCCCGATGGTTTATACTGGCTCTCTGTCCCTTTTTTTTTTTTAATCTCTTTCTTTGCTTTTTTGCCTTTTCGTCTTTGTTTACTGTTCGGTCTTATGTTCGTTATTTATGTAAGTAAGTTATGTTAGTCATGATACCAGCAGTTTGCAATATGTCGATGAAGGATCTTCATACCAATGGCAGCATAGCAATGAGCATCTATTGAGGATAGGTTCCGGAACAGATCCCTCTCGCTAAATAACTATAAAGGTAATGTTACTCTCCCGCTGATTTAGATGGGAGGTTAGTTAGGTTAGACTTAGGCAATAACCAAGGAGAGAACAAAAAACCCAGCAAAGTAAAATGAGCAATGATATGTCTTATATGATTGGTATTGTATTTGTTGAGTTATATGGTGTATGTGTCTTTATAATGTGTTGGAAAAAATAATACAATGTTTGAACAAGAAGCATTTACTATATTTTCTCACCTGAAATCTTTTAAACTTAATGTGAAATTGAAAAAAGTAAGCATTTGCTATGTTATAGAGAACATTAGAGATGAAATTTGGGTTTGGGTCAGGTGCACTTTAGCGCACCAAATCACCACTTTAAGTGCACCACATCCATATTCCACCTGTTGCCATAGCTGTTAAAGTTAGACAAACCCCTGTATTTATTATGCTTGGGGGTCTTAAAGGGAGAGGCAGAGGATAGTCACACTCAAAACAGTGGTCAGGCTGCACCTTTAAAAGACAGGGCGTATCTGCCTTTTCTTTCTGGCAGTGAGCATCCTATACAGCCAGAGCATGTGGAGGAGGTGACACAGTAAGTAATTATGCCCTTACACAGGTTAGCAGTCTGGGCCTTTTTAACACATCTGCTGCCAACAGCACTGTAGCAGTTTGCCTCTGCCGTGCATCAAATGTGGTAAATGTACTAGCCATTAGGGTACCATATACATGAAGAGACACATGATTTTTCACCACAAAGCTTGGAGGGAGCAGCACATGCCCTTTACCAGCATGTGGAATGTAATTTCTCCATGTCACTGAATCATATAGTCAGCACAACCCCAGGAGATTTCTGGCAAATGGACTAATTTACTGTATGCTGAAGTGCCTGCCCCTAGGATTAAGGCAATGAAAGAGAAGGGAGCTTTACTGGTTGGCCACTCTTTTGGATCCTGGGTAAAAAAGGAAAATGGCAGATTTCATGCTGACATTACTGAGGGAGCACAAAATCTGCTGCTGGAACTGTTTGCTGCAGGGTAAATCTTGCTCAGTGTCTCCTAGTTTGTTTTCTGTTCCACTGCTTTGGCAACCAAAATATTTTTGACTATTGACTCTCTAATATAATGCACTCCTGCTCAACTGCGGCCAAGTGCTATCATACTATGCATGGCGTCACATAGTATTTGAGGTTGAATAAAGACATAAGTCCATCAAGTCCAACCTATAAGGGAGTCAGTGCACACTCTGTTGATTTTTGGATTTAAAGCTAGCTGTTGTCCCTCATGTTCAAAATACAGCCTACTGCAAAGTGTGTAAATATTGTATATGAAGTCTGTACAGTACCCTTTCTTCTGTTAAATATTTACAGTTTAATTAGTTACATAGTATTTGAGGTTGAATAAAGACATTAGTCCATCAAGTCCAACCTATAGGATCTTATTCCTAGGAGTACTACTTGTACCCCTGTATATTACGGTCCCTTAAGAAATCGTCCAAACGTTTCTTGAACAATTCCACATTCTTTGCTAAAATCACCGCCTGTGGCAGTGAGTTCCAGACCTTGACTGCTCTAACTGTGAAGAACCCCCTTCACCCCTTGTGCTGGAACTTCTTTTCCACCAATTTTAGGTGATGGCCTCTAGTTTTTTTAATGGAGTTAATTTTAAACAGTTTATCGCTAATGTTGCTGTCACCATTTAACATTTTGTACATGGAAATCATATCCCCCCTTAATCTCCTCACCTCCAATGTGAACATGTTTAAATTTAGTAGCCTCGTCTCGTAGCTCTGGTCCTCCATACCCCTAATTAGTTTGGTTGCCCTCCGCTGGACTTTTTCCAGCTCAATGACATCTTTCCTTAGTACTGGTGACCAGAACTGGACCGCATACTCCAGATGAGGTCGAACCAATGATCTATAAAGTGGCAAAATTATAGACTTGTCCCTGCAATAGATCCCCTTTTAATACAGGACAAAGCCCTACTAGCTTTGTTTACAGCAGCCTGGCACTACAAGTTACCCTAGTATTTTGGCATTAACAACTTCAGTATGTCCTTTTATAAATGTAGCTTATGCCAAGAGTTTAAATACAATTTATGGATTCTATATAGTAGTTTTTATTTTTGTCTTTTGTGAAATATTTTGTGAAATATTTAAACTTGAATGTGCTTTTTTGGAGTTCCTCCTTAAAATTCCTACCAAACCTTAAGGGCCTGATATGACTTTAAGGGGGTACCACGCGCTCTTTTTTTGTTCTTTTACATGGGGTCCCTTCTCAATATTCCTACCAGACCATAAGGGTCTGTTATGACTTTTGGGGGAACCCTATGCTTTTTAAAAAAATGTGGCCCCTCCTAACATTCCTACTAGACCTAAAGGGTCTGGTATTGTTTGGGAGGGGGAACTGCATGCTTTATGAATTAAAAAAAAATCATTTGTTTGCTTTAGAAATGTCAGTTTTGCTGCAACAGGTTCTATACATTGTACAGATTTGCCACTTTACAGGCAGTTTAAGAGGAACCCCCAGGCATGATATTTGACAGAATTTTTCATTTTTCTTGTTACCCTTTAAGTGATGTTAAAGCCACTGCTACTTTAAAAAAAATGTGGGGCTTTTTTTCCATTGATTCCTGTCCCCCAGGGCAGTACCCAGACCCCTTTTTTATGGCCAATAACATGCATATAAGCCCTCTTAAAGGGGACAATCATTTTTGAAAGTTCTACCCCCATTGACTTGCATTGAGTTCGAATTCAAACTTTTTGGGTTTTTATAGAGTACGAATTCGAACCGAACTCGGACCTGTTCGGCCGATCACTATTCTGGAATGTAGGATTGTGATTTTAAAGTGTTTTGCAGACTGTTTTTGCATTTTATCAAACTTTTAACACAATACAGTGTGGTACTGCAAAAAAAGTTGATTACAAGCAATACTATGAAACTGTTTTTGAGGGCTTTAGGTTTTTTTTTGCAAGAGTGAACTTTCCTATAGCTTTTAGATCTGTGCATAGGCATGCATACACCATGACCAGCTCAGTAATACAGAACGCAGCAGCACTTGCCGCTTACATTCCTCACATGCCAGCCCCAGTCCTCGGTGCCTGGGAAGCTGCTAAGTAGCATGGCTGTGGCTTCCCAGTCAGGAAGCTAGTTGGGTGCACCCCTGCTGGAAGAGGTAAGGGACAGGTGTAAGAGATGGGAATCTGGGATGCCTCAGGTCTTTGTATGTATGTGTATATTTAATACATGTTTGCTGAAGGGCTGGAGAGCGTGTGTTTGTACTTTTGTGTACACACCCTAATGCAATAGGCTCGGCAGGCCTATGGGTTTGTTATGACCGCTACTTCCCCCATTCAATTGCCTATCACTGCTTGAAAAAACTACCCTAAAAAAAGCAATTTTTTTCAAGTTGAAATGGATCAAATTGGGGTGTTGCTGTATTTAGGCCAAGCTAAATGTGAAATTTTAAAAATGCATGACATATGCAAAATATGTGTTGCCGGAATACGGTGTTGTTGTTGTTGCTGCTGCCAGTGAGAATCGTAATGTTCCAGAACATCACATACAGCTTAAAGACACTTCCTAGGCATGTATTAGAAAGGAATGGTGTTTTTCCAATATCAACAATAGTGCAATGGATCCCACCATAGGTTGCCACATGTAAACTGTGACAACTCTAGCAGTGTGCAATACAACACACTCTACAGGAGCTATCACAGTGCACTAATGCTAGTTACCTTAAAGGTTTTACATGCAAAATTATATTACTTTGCATGTCTACTGTGTTGTATTGCACCCCTCTGGAGTGTGTCACTTTTTTTCAACTACATGTGGAGTGTACAATGTGTACTCTCCATTCAGGTCTCCGCATGGCAGTGTGGTCCTCTGTGCTGCCATGTGGCTACCTGTGGTGGGATTCAGGGTTTGCATTTTATTGCAGCGCTCCACCCATCACACCCACGTTTATATAGAAAACAATTGTTTTCTATGTGTCCTAGTTTGTTAACTTTGTTTGTGACCTGTGCTGATCTGGTGTGGCACAGCGAGGTCACCACACTATATGTGAATGAGCCCTTAAAGCCCTTTCTCTTTATTTAATTATTTGCATATATTTCCTAGCAACTAATACCTGGAATCTACTTACTTGTGTTTTGTACTTTAGTTGCAGAAAAACACTACTGACAAACTATTCAGAAGGTTAGAAAGATTATATAAACTCTTTTTACTTTTAGTTGTATAATCAGCACAATTCATGCAATGTCAACAGCTTTCACATTTAGTTAATTAGAAATTTCCATGCTCTCGCTATACCTGTCCTTTGATCTTCATAAAAGTTTCATTGATTGCAACATACTGTTTATATTTGCTATTGCCTTGCACAGAAGATACATGTCATGGATTTGTCAAGAAGGAAGTGCCTCAAGCTTGCTCAGTCTCCAAGTATCAAGTTTATTGAACGTCACTGCCACAGTTTACATAATAGCTCAATGTGTCTGGTTCTGCATAGCCTTAGGCACCCTGCAATATCTGCATACACACACAAAAGCACATGGTGTGAGCTCTAGAGGATGCGTTTTTTAATTAAACAATTAGTCTGGTACGCACAGGTACTTTGCTTGTTTTGGCATAACATATAACTGTTTTTTCCCCCCTATTTCTGATATTCTCAAATTCTGTTGTGTTTTATTGTGTCTTTGATTATTTTCTTTAGGAAAAATCCATTCTAAAAGAGTCAATAGAAAGGTGGAATAGACTGTAGTGTTCCTAGTCAGCCCTAGACTGAAGGGTTGAGCTAACTGTAGGACCATCCAATGTCAGCTGATTTTAGTGTGATATAGGCAGTAAGGACAGTACTAGGATATGATTTACAAAAGCAAAGCTAAACAGTGTGGGAGAAGCTGTTGTCTGTAGTTATAGTACAGTAGTAGGTGAACTCTCAATTAAAACAAGAAGTTATATTAAGTTAATACAAATGAAGGTAATTTTTTGTAACCGGTTATTTAATTTATCTTTTCCCATATTTTAGTCTGTGTACATTTCTGCAGCCTTATCTGGTTTGTGCTTGTGACCTTGCAGCGGGTGTACATCTCTTTCTAGTGACATAGCAGGCTAAGCCAAACTGCAGCAGCTGTAGTTACTCAGACAGGTAGTGGACACTAGTGCAGGATTTGCTTTTAGCAGGGGTCTCTCCTGCATAAAGTAGTAGCACTGTTAACCTATGGCAGAAAGTATGTCAGGCAGGATCAACAAGTACAATTTCAGGCAATGCTATCATCAAGAAAACAAGGAATAGTCTCTACATATTTCATGGAGTATAAAAACATACTTTTGAATTTTACATTTTGGATTTACTTACACTTTTGGTCATCTGACATACAGCTGTCTCGACTTGCTCTTTATGCCACTGATTGGTGAACTGAAAAAGGGATGGGCAAACCAAGCACAGTTCAGATTGCAAAAGGCTTGGTAAACCCAACAGAAAGTACACTAATCCCAAACATAGCCCCTAATCCCATTGAAGTGTATGAGAGACAAATCCTGTTAAGTATTTCTTCCATTTTTCTAGGCCAATTTCCAAGCTTTTTTAATAATAAAAAAAAAAGAATGGGTGGCTAGTCACTGCCATGGAGGACATGTGCAGTGCAAATGCAAAAAAAGTTCAGTGGGAAGAGGATATTTTAATGCAGCTTAACCACTTCAAGACCAGGTGTTTAGACCCCCTTCCTGGCCAGGCCATTTTTCAGTAATCAGCGCTGTGGTACTTTGACTGAAGTTTATTCCGTCATGCAACGCTGTACTGAAATTAATTCTATACCATTTCTTGGGGACAGATAGAGCTTTCTTTTAGTGGTATTTAAACACCACTGGGGTTTTTATTTTGTACTATAATTAGGAAAAATTATCACAGCGGAGCCCGGGATCAGCGGGACAACGGCGGGGGGGCGGGGGGGGGACCGATCGGTACCCCATACACGCGATCCGCCGTCTCTACAGCCGGCGGATCGCTTGTATGGTAACAGGCACTGCTGCCTGTTTTTAAATTTCGGCCGTTTCCCGCGCGCGCGAGGGGGCGTGTCTGAGCGGACGTCTAAAGACGACCGCTCAGATCTAGAGAGCTCTGGGCCGGCTGTTTTTTTTACTACGGCCGGCCCGGAAGTGGTTAAAGAGTAACATTAACAATGAACAAAATGCTTTAAATAACATGCTTTGGGGATGCCTAGAACCTGCATGTGAAGTTGCAGAGCAGTATACTGTACCCTTTGGCATTGTTCATTTACTATCAGTGCCAGGGATCTGTCATTTAGAAGTAGTATTCATCTTGGGATGGACAGATATATGGGGCCCCTTATTCTAAATAGGATGTTCAGTTTTTGATATGTCTACCCCACTGACCCACACATCCCTTTTGGGTGGCAGGATGTGAGGATGAGGCTCTTGCCCCTCAAACTGGGGACAAGGTGCCTTCCAAAGGGATACTTTATCACTCCAAGGTTGAAGGCACATGGCCTGGTATAGTTAAGGAGTAGGGTAGATCCATATCAATCACAGAGAGCCACATATTTTAAGTATTAAGACAAATACAAAACTGGAGATGTGCTTTATGTATTCAATATATGTTTGGCTTATTCAGTGTTGCTTTTATTGTATAGTTGTGTATGTTTCAATAGCTAACTGCCATCACGCTTTCGCTTGAGGGTGGATACGCTGATATCTGCTTGAAATTTGTAGCCAGAAACCTATAAAAGGTACTTCAAAGTTATGTTTCTGGATTTAGTCTTTGTTCCTCAATCAACTGTTATACATTTCTTTGTTGCTGTGGATGTGAAAAGTGCATAGAGGATTCCTACGTTCAGCTACCAGCTGTGCTTGGGTGAGGGCTGGGAAAGGTTGGAAAGGCTGCTCTAGAAATTGATGTATATGTCTTCTAAACACTAGATAGTTACAGCATTTTGTGCACTCTTTGTTTGCTCTAAAGTTTCCAGCACATTCTAAACCATACAGTATCATGTCCTGCATCACCTATGTAAAATAACATTTTTTAAATAAAAATGAGTGTGACGTTGTAGTGAGCCTTTGGGTAACATGTCATTGTCCTTTGCTCCTCTTGAACATTTAGACTTTCAGACTATAGCTGTATTTCGGGTGATTGTCCCTCAATCTGGTTCTTTTTTGTGATCATGACGTGCCATTTAATCTGTTTGATCAGTATTGGTTAAGAGTGGCACTAATGTTATTACCATCATCTCTCTATGAACATATTTGTCGCAGAAACATTGACAATATTACAGACAGTTAATACTTGACATGACTACTGACTGAAAGTATAGCACATAAAATTATCAAAATCCAGACCATAATTGAACTGGAGATATCAATATAAAGAATATCATTGTCTATGCCCATTGGTATTCAATGTTTTTATCTAGCATGCATTGGTATTCTGAAGTGGTGTTGCTTTGATTATTCTGTCATGAACATGGTGACGGATGTTTGGTGTTCTAATTCAGTGCAATTCTGTCTCCCTGAAATCTTTTGGAAAATGGATTTTTGTAAACTGACGTTCAAATCCATATGGTAATGTTGGGTTATATCAATTTTATTTCTAGAAACAAAAATAGCATAGGCTGTAGTCACAGTCTTAAACAACACAACAAAAAATTATTGTCAAAGTTTATTGCAGCATGCTGTTTATAAATGTTATTTTCACAGGTCGCTGTGAATAAAATGAAAGGCTTGTTTAATACTGTAGTGGCACTAAGTCTGGATTTACTCTAAGTAACATAAACATGGTGTCACCTGTAGCAGTCAGTGCAATTAGCACAGAAATTAACCACAAGCACCAAACAAGGTAACAAACAGACTAAAACAATCCATATCTTTTGACAGTGCCTGGTTAATTAAGCCTGATAGTCAATGTTTAGGGGAGACCTGAGGTCTGTTTCTTGATTCTCTATAGTCTTCCACCAAGTTATTTGTCTGGACAAATGGGTCACTTTTACACCCCTGGTGCTAGTTTAATATGCACTGGTTGTGAATGTAGACCTCTAAAGAATACTGTTTTTTTAATGAATTCCAAAATGTATTCTATAAATTCATTAGAGAATAGAATATTTAGGATGAAAGACGCTGCAGGAGACTTCTCCTTGGTGCAACACCCAACAAACAGCATGATTGGTGGAGCCTGCTTAAACAGAAAGGGAAAGGAAGTGAAGGAAAGGAAAACACTGAGAGTTACTTATTCACCTCTGTGAGTTATCCTTACAAATTGTGTTTTCAGTGCATTCTCCACATTTCTTAACAGGTGTACTCTAAGTTATACAGTACTGTTAAAGCTGTTTCCTTTATACTGTATATTTTTTTTATTGCCATGAGTTTTATTGCAGCCCTCACATTTTTAATGGATTGCCTAACACAGCGCTCCAACGTGTATCTCAATGCACAAAAATGTATGCATTGTAGTGTGAATGGAAATTCCTAGTAAACATCAACAAGGTATAGCAAGGATAGAGTCCAGATTCACAGCGAAGGGTAAACAGCAATAAGGTACAGCAAGGATAGAGTCCAGGGTCATAGGGCAGCAATCTGGTGCATGCAAAAGGTAAAGGGCAATAAGGCACAGCGAGAGTAGACTGCAGGGTCACAGGGCAGTAATATAGGTACAGCAAAAGATTAAACGGCAACAAGTTACAGCAAGGATAGAGTCTACGGTCACATGGGCAGCAATCTGGGCACTGCAAAAGGTAAAGGGCAATACGGTACAGCAAGGATAGAGTCCAGGGTCACAGGGGAGTAATCTGGACATAGGAAAGGTTAAATGGTAATAAGGTACAGAAAGGATAGGGTTACAACTCAAGCTTAGGGCGTCCGGTCTCTGCAACAGGACAGGAGACCCCACGGGAAAGCAAACAAGGAGAAGGTCCATGGACCTTGTCTGTGGAGCCTCTTCAGCAGCCAAACAGGATTCTGAAGCCAGGATGGTCTGGGGGTCCTACCTGACCTGGCTGCAGCCAAGGACCAACAGGCAGATAGGCTAGCTGCGCAAAGTGAAAACTAGAGAGAGCCCCAGCTCAGGCATTTAACTCCTGAGCTGGGGCACCCACTGAGCTGACAAGCTGGCCTACATGTGTTAAAGTCGCATGCAGGCACATCAGGAAGACTAGACTGCCCGGCACCCAGCATGCAGTGGGTGCGGAGTGGCAGGACCTACGTGCAGGCTCTGGGGCTCAGGGCAGCTGTGAGTTGGCAGCCTTTCTCCCTGCATGCAGATGGTGAGGATGTGGCAGGCTCTGTGCGGGGAGCTAAGGGATGGGGTGACCTGTGACAGGCCAGTCTGGGCCTGATCTCATCAATATGGTGTTTCTCAATCATTAGTTAGTTAGAGGATGAGAAGGGTCCAAACTAGTCTATATTTCTCAACTGCAGTTTAGTCTATAAAAAGGTATTTTTAAAAAAAAAACAATTTATTGCATTTTTGGTATACATTGCTCAATACGTTACAGTGAACATGGGAACACGTTGTCAGAAGTCCCAGGGAGCTAGTAGTGAGATGAGGAACCCACTGGCAATAAGCAGCTGACAGTCCAGAAACGTGGTACAAGTTTAGGGATAATCCAAGAGGGGTAGTCAATGTCCAATCCGGGTCGAGGCAGGCAGCGAAGGTTCAAAGGCGGAAGACAGTCCAAGGGTGGGTAATTGGGAAGGATACACAGGGGCAACAGGCAATAGGAGGATCAGCAGGGAGGCTAGGTGTTCACCATAAGGTGGAATAACTCAGCAATAAGCCAGAGCTCAGGCCAGGTTTTTATAGCCAGGGGAGGTAGGACCACCCCCTGGTCACCGAGGCAACCAGGAGGCCTCCCTCCCCGGGAACCAATGGCAGGCGAGGAAGATGGAAGGTGTGTACTGGGAACCTCCCCCAGCAAGGCTCACACCTGATAGCCAGATGATGCAGGAACGCTATGCTCCCGGGGATGCGCGCGCAGGCTGCGTACTGCGCACGCACCAGGTGTTCTACCGAGCTGAAGGGGAACCCGTGTCCTGTGCCGTGCCCGTGGTCCCCGAGTAGAGGTAACACCCCCTGCTTCCTGACACACGTTAACATGTGGTACATAGAATTAAAACATTTTCCATGTGGATCATGTCTGTGAGTCCTCCAAGGGCTCACATATTATATTCACCGTAAGAATAACTTCAAATAATCTCGAACCAATTTATATCAGAAACTAAACTATAAACTTAAATATTTTCGAACAGGTAATCACATATTGTACCTTACTGTTAGAGTAATAGTTGAGTGTTGATCACATTTGATAGCTTGTAGCACGTATTGTAATACATATTTGTGCATAGCACGTGAGGATACCACTTACGCGCTATCTTTCCCCTAGTGATTTTTCAGTTGTGTTTTGAGAACCTATACCACTAGCGAGTTGGCAGCTCCAACATTTGCCAGTAAGGAGCATGTGGAGAACCTAAAGGGATGTAAAAAGTTCTCCTTTTCTGAAGTTGTAAAAGTAACATTGATAAAGGATAGCCATCGATCGTAGAAGGCTGTAATCTTTTTGTCTTCCTCCAATTGTGTCACTGCCTCCAGTTTTTCTAGGTGAAGCTGACTCAGGAGATCCTCCTTTAGTCTGTGCACATTTGGGGGAAGAGGAGAGAGCCATTCTCTCATTATACAGCGCCTGGCCGCTAACAGTGAAATGCCTATCCATTGTTTATCTGCTTTTTTGATAGCTGAAGGTTCCTCCCAATAGTTGAACAATAGTAGGAGAGCGTTAAAGGGGACCTTTTGGTTTACAACTAGAGCTATAAATCCAATGACATCAGTCCAGAAAGCCTGTATCATAGGACATGACCACAAACAGTGAAACAGTGAAACAGGGGAGCGGCTGGTAGCTTACACTTAGGGCAGTAATCCAGATAAGTTGTGTCTCCACCTTGTTTGCGTTTGATCTGAAAGGCATAGTATGCTCTATGAATGATTCGATATTGAGTTTCTCTCCACTGTTCGTTGATCATTACTGTACACGTTTTATGGTATCCTTTTAATATTTTTTCAACAATGTTTTCCGTAGGAATATCATCATGCCATTTAGCGAGATTAGAGTGAAGCAGGGAGGGAGTATTAGCCTGTCTAATATATGTATAAAGGTCTGATATGGATCTCCCACCTGTGGAGATCAGTCTATCTATGGGCGTTGTTGCGATGGCTTGCGAATAAGTGGGGCTGAGTTTTTTCATATGCGCCATGGCTTGTGAGAAGTGTAAAAAGTCCCTAACCGGAACGTGATATCTAGCTCTAAATTCTGGGAATGATATTCATTTTTTGGTGTCAGTAGACAGTAATTGTATAAAGTTTGAGACCCCACGTTTTTCCCATTGTGCAAAGGCCTCATATTCCTCGCCTTGTGGGAACGAAGGATTGCCCCTAATACCCAAATGGCGTGAAAAGTAGGGGTTTAATTTTAAGAGTTTATGTGTTTCCCTCCATGCCACCACTGTGTCGCGTACCAGGATGTTGGAACGGAGGAGAGGGTGGGGAGAGGGCAATGAAGAAGGGAAGGGAGCCTCCATGGGTGAACCATCTCCGTTTCCAACATAAAATTGGAGTAGTGGGAAGAAGAGCTGATCCAGTCCATGGAATGTCTCATCAGACAACTCAAATTGTATAGCCGTATGTTTGGGAGTGCCATTCCTCCTTCAATCTTAGGCAAGAACAGTGTTTTCATGGAAATTCTTGCTTTCTTCCCCTGCCACATAAAAGCTAAGAGTGCCTTATTTAAGATTGTAACATCCCTGTGTTTTAGCAGGATAGGCAGGGTTTGCATTGGATACAAAAGTCTGGCAAACGAGACCATTTTGATCAAATGAATCCTGCCAAATAGCGAGAGGGGGAGATCCCTCCATGAAGTCAGTTCGTTGCGTATTTTTTCTAACAGAGGGGGGTAGTTTAGGTTATATAGAGAAGAGGGGATTTTTCGTATGCGAAGGCCCAAATATGTGATATAGCTCTTTGCTATGCTAAATGTTGTGGAAGAAGCTAGTGAGGGGGCAGCAGGTGAGGTCAGGGGGAGAACTTCAGATTTAGAGATGTTAATTGTTAACCCCAAAAAATTTTGGTAGGTCGTGAAAACCTCCTGGATGTGCTGTAAAGCTCTGGCTGGGTTTGTGAAGAACAGTATAATTCGTCTGCAAAAAGCATAATTCTAAGTTGAGATAAATGAAAGGGTATCCCAGATATGGTTGAGGCTTCTTGGAAATATAGAGACAGGGGTTCCAGGGCAATATTGAACAATAAAGGAGATAAAGGGCACCCTGGCCTGGTACCCCTCTGCAGCGGGAAGCAGGAAGATATGTATCCTGGAGTACACACACGGGCACACGGAGCTGCGTATAGTGAGGACACAAAGGACTTGAAATGTCCCGAAAACCCCATGGCATCCAGCACTCTGTAGAGCCACGGAAATTGAATACTATCGAAAGCCTTCTCGGCATCTATTGAAATAAGGGCCACGGGTGATGCTGGATGCGATTTGGCATATTCCAAAACAGCCAATCCCTTACAAATATTGGACACTGCGGAGCAGCCTTTAACAAAACCTACCTGGGCTGGCGAGATCAAGTGTGGAAGAATTTTTGCTAATCTGTCCGCCACTATCTTTGACAACAGCTTGGCGTTAGCGTTAATGAGAGAGATGGGACGATAAGATACCCGGGAGAGTGGGATCTCTGTCTTTTTTGGGAATTAATTTTATGTATGCCTCTGTGCCTGTCTTGAGGTATTCACCTCCCTGCCACATTGCATTGAAAACTCTATGCAGGGTGGGTAGCACCTGTTCGAGTAACATCTTATAAAATTCATTAGTGTATCCGTCTGGGCCAGGGGACTTACCATTGGAAGAGGCCCCCGAGGGCTTTCGTGATCTCCTCCATAGAAATATCCGCATTCAAAAGTGAGATATCCTCGCCCGAGAGGGTAGGCAATGTCACTGACTTCAAGAAGAGATCACCCATCTCCATGTTCGTAGGGGTAGCTGAGTATAAGTTACGATAGAACTTCTCAAATATCTTATTGATTTGTCTTGGGTCTGAGGATATATCATCCGTCTCAGAGCGAAGGGAAGATATATGGGATTTCGTGGGGTGTTGCCTGGTTAAATTTGCTAGTAATTTGCCTGATTTGTTTTTTCTCTGAGTGGTGCAGTCGGGCTTGTTGAATATTTAAGTTGGGCTTGGCGAAGGGAAATACTTGCTCTCGTGAATTGAGCTTTCGCATTTTTCTTTTTGGCTGCTACATATGAAATCACTTTGCCTCTCAGGACGGCTATTGCCGTTTCCCAGAATAGATTTGGGGTGGATATATGATCCTTGTTGAAGGATTCATATTCCCGCCATGTCTCTATCAGCATGGCCTTAAGCAAAGGATCGGAATATAGATGGGAAGGGAAGCACCATATATAGGAGTCCCCTCTGGGACATGAGGAGTGTAATTGTACCATGATTGGAGCGTGGTCCGATATAGTAATAGGTAGCAATTCAACTCCGCTGACCAAAGAGTCCACCGTATCTGTTACCAGAAAATAATCTAGCCTTGCGAAGGAGTTGTGAACCCACGAGAAGTGAGTATATTAATGCTCCAGAGGGTTGTGGATTCTCCAACTATCTGTGAGATTAAGGGTAGTAGACAAATTATGGAGATACGTGCAGGATGCATCAACCGATGCAGAGGATCCCCTCGAATTTCCCGACCTATCCTCAGCCATGACCATAACAGCGTTAAAATCCCCCCCCAGTATTTTGTTGGGATTATCATCTTACAAGACCCAAGATATGGTGTCCTGGAAATATTTGGCAGTAGGGGAGTTGGGGAAGTAAAAATTATAAAGAGAATAGTTTGTTTTCAGCTCTCACTTTCACTAGCAGTTTGCGGCCTTCAGGGTCAAAACTTGTGTGTTCTATTTTATAGGAAAATGACTTATGGAACAGGATTGCCACCCCAGACCTTCTACCCACGGCGGGTGAGCTGACCACTTCACCTACCCATAATTTGCGTAGTCTGTCAATGTCCGCCATGGGAAGATGTGTCTCCTGAAAGAATACAATGTCAGGTTTCAGCTTTTGTAGATGACGCAAAACCATCATGCGTTTAGCCGGCGACCTAAGTCCATTGACGTTCCAGGAGACCAATTTCATGTTAAAGTGTATCTAAGAAGGGTTATATCAGACATAAGAAAAAACCATGTTAGTAAGGAGAACATTCGTGTGGCTAATGAGACCATTTGCATGAGTGCATACGATGGAGGAAGAATTGGGACTGCATATTCGCAATGAGAAAGATTTTAGGATTATCAATGAGGTAGACGAACCTTGTCCGTCCGAGCTACTGGAGTTAAACAAATCATATTCTAGCAAGTAGTGTGCTACCTGTGACCAAGCTCGAGGCAACAAGGAGCATGGTGATATCAAAGTATGCGGATCAAAGTATTTGTTCGAACAACAAGTAACAAACAACAACAGCATCAAAAATAATGCAAAAAAAAACATAACATCCATAATAAAAGAAAAAATGTAACATTTTGTGACTTCACTTTTTTCCTCATGAGGTCAACAGAGTGATCACTCTGGCTTCCGGCAAGCCAGGGTCAACAACCTTAGTGTATGGAATAGGTAACTATACTAACATTCAGCATTTGACACATTAAAGGGCTGGATCTAAGTATGCTTGGAAGTGTATATATATTAAAACGAAAAAGAGAAACTGCAATGAAGAGAAAAAGATTAAAAAAATAGAGGTGGGTAATATTCTCATCGATGGAAAGACCGCGGCGGCAATGAGAACACCTTGTCCCGTGAACACGCTCCAGGGTATGACCCATCAGTGGATATCAAAGTTTTTGCTGTTCAGTCTTGGTCAGTAGTTTCGTACTGTGTCCATGCCCCAGATCGTGGAACTAACAGCAAAATGAGCAATCAGTTGAGTTAAATGGGGTATTCTGTGGTGTCCGGTGGTGTCCGTGGCACCATAAAGGAGGGGGACGCCAACAGCCATTATGAACAATACAGTAGAGTAGGGGGGTAACCAGCTCGGCTCGTACATTAAGCAGAGCTGGGAGGCGACCAGGATCTGGGGGAGGATGCATGGATGGAGACCTCTTTCTCGGTATAGGACATGTGCCTGCCTCCACAGATGAGGCAGGAAATCACTCCAGCCAGCAGAAAGAAAAACAGAAACTAAAAAAAATATATTTTTGAATAGAGCAATAAAGAATTAGGGCAGTAGGAAAATCGGCCCGTGCATGGTTTCCCCCTAAGATTGTATCACATACCTTTCGGTAAACAAGAAGGCAGGAGTAGCTGTGGCGTTTCACAGTGAATCCGAGGGGGTCATGGGCAGCCTCACTGAAGTCTTCCGGGCAGGTGTGGTGGGTCTTTGGGGACGAGGTGATCGGATGCCATCTAGAGGGAGAGCCGGAGGTTCCATGCGGTCTAGGAACGAGTGGGCCTCGGCGGGATCCTGGAATGATTTTTGGGAGCCGTCTTCTGATTGGAATCTTAGGATTGCTGGATAGGCCAAGGTAAATCTAACTCTCTTCTGGTAAAGGAGCGAGCAAACTTTACTGAACGCCTTACGTTTTTTGGTAACCTCTGTTGAATAGTCTGCGAATATGAGAAGCCGATGCCCATCCAGGAAAAACTCCTTCTTGGCGCGAAAGGCCTGAAGTACCGCCATGCGGTCATTATAATCCAAGTAGCGATCGATAACTTGTCACGGAGCCTTCCGTTCGAGGTTAGCGGGTCCCACGAGGTGAGCCCTCTCCACCTTGCAGTTCAGGTTTATGCCGAGGATATCTGGTATATTATGAGCGCAGATGGACTGCAATAGCGGCGGGCGGTATGATTCCGGCAGGCCAACGATCCTCACATTGTTTCGACGCGAGCGATTTTCTAAGTCATCGACTCGTTCTTGCAGGATTTTAACCTGCTGCTGGGCCGAATCTAGTTGTGATAGGGATGAGTCGACCCCCTCCTCTAGGGAGGCAATGCGTGTTTCGGCCTCGGAAATCCTCTGGGCCTGTTGCATGAGATCATGCCGAAGGGATTGGATACCCTCAGAAACCGCTTTTGTGAACCACTTCTTGTATGGTGGGGCGAAGCAGCTTCGCTACTTCTGCCGCAATTCTGCTGGAATCAGAGGATGTAGGCATATCATCCTCCGATGATAGACTGCCATCCCGTAGGTCAGGCGTCGCGTCCATTTTGGGTTGATTTTGCGCTCTCTTGATCTGTGTCGGTGTCCCTTTAGGGCGAGGTCCGGCTCGGCGTTTGGCAAGGAATTTATCCATATGCCCAACTGCGAGTATTAGTAGTAAGAGAAGGCATATTTGGGCCAACTCAGATAAGCTGATGTAAGATTTTATATGCGGTTTTGCCCTGGCAGTGCGGGGGCTCTTCAGTCTGCGTCCAAGTTATAAAAAGGTCTTAAAGGGTATAGGACCTGTCTATGCTGTCTGGCAGGGGTCACTGGAACTCAAATCTGACTCACTTTGGGTCCAGGTGACCACTGTCTCCAGTACAATAAGTGATGAGAAAGTAAAACTGTTCTTGTGACAGTTCACTAGGAGGGGATAGCTTCTTGTTTCGAAGCAATCTCTTCTTATTCTCTGCTGCCTCTGTGAGGCAGGAAGTGAAAGGGAATAGCCTTCACGGGGACACAGGCAGGCATTTATTTATTTATTACAGGTATTTATTTAGCACTGAGAGTTTACACAGCGCTTTACATAGTTGCTTACAATCTAAGGTTCCTATCACACATGCACAAAGGTCAGATTTAGACAGTTAACCTTCCAGAATGTCTTTGTGAGAGGAAACCAGAGTACCCAGAGGAAACCCACACAAGCACAGGGAGAACATGCAAGATCCTTGCAGATAGTGCCCTTACTGGGATTTAAACCGGAATGCTGCAAGGCAGAAGTGCTGACCACTGGGCCACTGTGCCGCCCGTATAACCATTCTCTGCTGTATCTAAAACAAAAAAGTTTTAGATTCACATACACTTTGATAAAGACTTGATGGGAGAAAGCCAGAAGATTCTTCATAGAACTGGATACTCTAGTTTTACGTATTTTTCTTTTCAGTTTTGTTTTGTTTTTATGCTAATCCCTTCTGTCTATAAAAGTTTGGTTGCTCTGATGCACTGTGGAGCAGAGCATGCTGATCCATCTGTTTTAAGATGTTTTGTCTACAGAGGCCTTGGAACATGAAAAGAAATTCAATTGACTTCAATAAAGATTCAGTCTTAGTAAACTGTACTAAACTTTAAGCTTTCAGACATTGCTGTGTGTCTTGGTTGCTTGATAAAACTCATATTTTTCCAATATATCTAATTGTCATAGTATTCCAAAAGCTTCCTTGTAAGAAAAGATATGTAGCTCTCTACAAAGCTCTCTGCCAAGTACAACTCGCTGCAAAAGTCCAAACCAGGTGTTTCCCCTGTGCTCATTTCATCTAAAAATACAGCATATTCTCTTTTTTTTTAAATTGCTTTGAACTTATAGTATTTTAATTCCTTATTTGATTATCTGTCTACAGTTTCCTTATTTTGATGCTATGTTGGTGGGGTTTAAATTTAACATGCGGCAAGTTTTTCAAATATTAAGAAATCTGTAACAGCTTTAATAAGTATTGAATATTTGACTTCTGTTGCTGAGTGCACTGTGGAGCAATTAATTCTTAAAAACCATTGGCATCATCTAAGTAATTCTTTCAGCAGCTCTCTAAAGGTTATATGATGCCCTTTAAGCTCCATTAAAAGACTTTTCCTCACTGAACAGTGTTTTTAGTTTTTTTTTGCATTGTTACATGTCCAAGTGTGGTACATTTTGTACAGGCCCAGCTACCCATGCAGTTTTTTTTTAACAATAACTTGCAAACTAGCCTTGAAAAAGGACAGAAGAAAATAGCAAGATTTGACTCCCATAATAAGATTCAGCAGTATACTCAGAGTTCATGGTCTTCTTGTCTTCTTATTGGGTTTGTTGAACCTTCTGCAACCCAAGCTGTGCTCAGTTTGCTCACCCCCACTTTCCATTTCCAGTAGTGACTTAGCAGCCTTATAATCTCTTATGTACACACATTGCAGGTGCTCTTTGAGCGGGGTGGGCTGAGCTGTTGAGAAAATTACATGGGTGACTTTAAGTGCTTCTATTCTATTAGAATCTGAGAACATATTTTTCCGCAGTCCCCAAATCAGCTTTAATAATGCCTTGCTTACTGAAAAATGGCCTGGCCAGGAAGGGGGTCTAAACACCTGGTCTTGAAGTGGTTAAAGTTGACCTTTACTCCCTTTCATTAAAAATCACATTGGCATGCAGCTCTGCATGTTGATATGAAATCATCTCACGTTCATTAGTTAAACAAACATATTTTTCTTTTACTTACAATTATTGTTTTCGCACTACCTGGTCATCTTGGGCCTTAGTGATGTAATCTGTGCCCAAGCGTAGCATCCTGGGAAGGTTACATCAGCAGAGCATTGCTGGGAAATCTCATCTGTAATCTCACTAGATCTCAGGGAAAGGCATTTCCTCCCCTGAGATGTTATGCATGGTCACATGTCCTAGTCGCATGTGCCAGAGTTCCAGGAAGTGAAGGGTAATATATCAATCTGCCCTGAGTAAAAATGGCCACTCTGAGATTAATGTGGAGAAAAAGAAAAATAAGGTATGTAAAGAATACAAAGCCGGCAATTATCTGTAAGTATCTGTTTGTAGATCAGCATTACTAAACATTTCTAAAGGTGCCTTTGATGTAATTTCAAATATATGGGTAAAGTTCCTCTTTAAGGTATGGATGCTGGGAATGTGTTATAATTTGTATTACAACAGTGGTGCTGGTCATGTGATTATAGTGACAACAAAACATTTGTTGGCATTAATTTAGAAAGATTTAAGCTAGAGGAATGGATTCCCCTATTTCAGTATTTACAGAGTATTCTCTGGAATGGGTAGGATTTTTATTCTCAACAGAACTGGAGCTTTACGTTAAACGATCCCTTCACAAATATATATTGCTAACTTTTAGATCGAAATCTTCAGCCTGTGGTAAGTAACTAGCGTAGCTCACTATAAAGTTAATGAACAGCTTCATGGGAAAATACAGATGTCTTTTTAATGAAACCCATTTTATGGTTTATTTTCTTGTTAACTAACTGTAGCCCTTAATATGACCTTAATCATAAATGATGTCACAACCCTGAAGAGTGTATAGCAATGATAATCAGATGATATAATATCTAGGATGGGATGGAAAAGGTTACACTAACATGACTTCTTAAATGTATTTCTGTTCATTTATATGCCAATTATAAACTCATGTGTACCTCTTGGTCACCATTTTATTATACTGACCTTTTGCTACAGATGTAAGCGGGGAATTAAGTTTGGAAGCAAATGAAATTATTTGAAATTGCAGCAGATTTTTTTTGTAACCCATTTAGCAAATATATATAATATGCAACTAGGAAATATTTGATTAAAAGAATGTGAAGTGTCTGTGAGATCAGAGCGATTGTACACATGCTGAATTTCCCAAGTGGGAAAGAGAACACAATGGAAAATACATTTTACTTCATCATTCATTAAGGGACACAGGATTTAATTGTTCTGAGACTATCCTGCCACCTACAGGAGAATTTGGACACTTGCAAACAAGAATGCTGTTGGCCAGGCAGATATAAAAGCTCCTCGCATGCTCCATTTTTTTTTTAGTTTCTCTATTTATAAAAGTTTATCCCTCTTTGATTAGCCATTTCTTAAATATATTTCTTTAATCAAGGTCTCTTCTTCATGTGCTTAATCAGCAGCTTTCTGAATTGGCATTTCTTCAGTCTTGGAAGCTGTACCCCTTGACAGAAGAGTGTGGGGGCTACATAAATTGTGACCTTCAGATGTCACCAGCACACCAAAGTAGAATGATGCAAATGTCTTTTTATTGACGCATGTTGTCAAAACATAGATGCAACATTTTAGGGCCATGCAGGGTCCCCTGCATCAAGCTTAGAATGACTTAAAGACCTGACACTGATAACCTGGATTGCTGTCCCCTGTTTGGAGTCTTCCTTAGATTCATCAGGTGTGGCCCCCTGAGTTTGGATCAACTTGCACCTATTTTTTCTGACTCTGAGCACAGAGGCTGTAAGTGTACTTCTATCCTTTCCTATCCAGAATCTTTTTCAGACATTAATGTAGATGTAATGGCATCACAGCATTCTGCTGCAAAAGTGCTGTCTGACTGAGATTCTCACACATGGATGGATACATTTGTTCCTGATGAGTCTCAATCAGCTGATTTAGCTTCCAGGATTAAAGATACCATATTGGCTTTTATTGATGCTGTGCAAACCATGCTAAAAATAGAACAGCCTGTTGCTTCTACTAGTTACAAGCCTGGCATCCCTAAAAGACCTCAAGACTATTAAAACTTTTCTGGTACACTCCTTGCTTAAACCTGTTCCATATTGAGACTAGAATACTCTTGATAAACTATCTACTCCTCTCAAAATCTTTTCAGACCAATATCCATTATCATAGGATTTTCTAAAGAAGTGGTCAGTTCCTGCTGTGGATCCAGCAATAACCAGCCTTAATAAAACATTGACTTTACCTGTTGAGGATGCTCCAGTGTTTAAAGTGTATTTCCACTTTGCAGGCAAAATTGTGAAAAAAAAACCATTACGTGTTTGTTGTGTCCTTTTCACACAGCATATCTAAACATAATTTTAAATATTTTAGATATATTTATTTATTTAAAATTATATTTAATAAAATATATTTTATAATAATAACAAAAATATTTCTTACCTTTTAGATGTGTTTGAGTTGCAGGTCTTAGCAATTTCTCTCTTATTTTCAGTAACATGAAATTATTACTGTCGTAATAGAAAGACTAAAAACAGGCTGAATACCCCCTCATAACATTTAATGAAAGAAGCCAAACGTCTAGATCTTTGAGCCCTTGTTAGGACATGTGGTGTTCATATCTAGTTTACAACTGATAATGAGATCTGCCAACACAGTACAGACAGGGTTAATTATTGTAAACATTACCCTCCCCACCCCGCTTGCGCGCTAGAAAAAAATTTTGTACAGAGAAAAACTTTTCTTTAAGAATATAGCATGTTTTGTGTAAGCATATTTTTTAAGTTACGTTATGTGAAGGAGAAACATATAACACATTTGGTGGTCGGCTAGAACTATGAGGTGAGTGAAAAGCACTCACCTCATAGTTCTCCTTTAAGGATCCCACTTTCAATCATTGTAAGCTTTTGGTACATTTGTTGTTTTTGCTAGCAGACCCTGCTATTCAACCTGTTAAGGCCACAATGTCAGTTTGTCAAACCTTAGGGGAATCGACTGAGCTTATGTCAAGGGATCCAGCTACAATCCTTACTGACCCTTTAGTAATAGAGTTTTACCTCCAGACTTACAGTATCGCAATGATGGCTTAGCTGATATTATCTATCTTATCAGTTGAATGGGTCCCCTCTCTGTGCTTGTAAGGAGATTTCTTTGACTGAAATGTTGGTCTGCGGCACTGCAATGTAAAAAAAATCTTGTAGTGCATACCTTTTGATACTAGGCAACTTTATAAAGGACATGCTGGTGGTAAGAGTACTCATTTACTCCAGCAGGAAAGGCTTAGGCCTTAATCTGGCAAACATTTACCTGCCTTTAAAGCCAAAAATAGTTTATTTTGTTTCTCCCAGGCTTTACACTTCAAAGCCAAACCTAAGGGAAGGGCCAGAACAACCACAAATTTTGAGCCTCTAAAGTCTCCTGCAGACAAGTCCTCTTCAGTATGAGGAGATCCCTATAGTTTCCAAAGTGGGGGGAGAGTACATTATCTGAACTACAGAAAACCTCTTTAGTAAGCATCAACAAATCTGTAAATGTAAAAGTATAGTGATCAAAATATGGAATAGCAAGTATGCCAAAAATGTAAAAGTCACATAAGAAATGATGTCTAGGTAGATCTTAGAATACTAGTGCAGAATATTTTCTTACTGATATCAGCATCTGCATGAAGGCTGAAACAGGGCAGATATATTTGCTACAAAAGATCTGAGATTACCTATTTGTTACTAAACTGTGAAAATTACTAGGACTTTAAAGGTACCAGAATAGTCACATGACCATATTATATGACTGTATGACTATTCTGGTACTATTAATTTGTCCTACTAATGTGCACAGTTTTGTAATAAAAAAAACATTGGAATATTGGTACCGGCTTTAGTTGAGCAATTGCACACATATGTAGTATAAAATAACTATTTGCACTATAATCATTCAGGCCACAAACTCCAAGCCCGCCATACTCTCTGTAGTTGATGCCATTAGTTTTTGTTGCTTATGAGCTCTTGATGTGGCACACCATTTCAAAGAAAATTGGCCTGAAAACATTACAATCCTGTGGCAAGATCTACCAGTGCCAAAATCTCTGACCAGTAATTCCTGGTGTGTTCCCTCCTCACTGATTGTTTGTGTTGGCTGCTGTCAGGACCAGCTGTGGACGCATGCTGTCAGAGCAAATAGTGACTTGTTGTTTCACCTATAGCAGCTGATGTTCCCATAAGGCAAGCATGCCTACCGGTACATTGATGCCCCCAGGACTCAAACTATATGCTAGGATCAGATGATGCCAAAGGCTGGCTCCAGGTGCTGAACCGAGGTACAGACAGAAGGAGAAAGACACTAGCAGAGAGTAACCAGGAACGAGCTGAGGTCAAAGGCTGGCGGCTGGCAGCCTAAGGCTAAGGTCAGGATGGGCAGCTGAGAAAAGTTAATCTGGGAACAACTTGAGGTCAGGGCTGGCAAAAGGCTAAGCGTAATTTTAGGGAGAAGCCAAGGTTGGAACCAAAGACAAACAAGATTTCCAGACACTGGATTTGCAGAGACAGGGCACGGCTTCTATAGCAAGAACTATCACGAGCACTGGGGAACAGGCTGATGATACCTAAATAGGGCACCACCAACAAGGCCAATCACAGAGCTGGAGGTGTGTGGTAAGATGAATTAAGCCACAGCTGACTAGACTAGTGAAAAACAATATTGTGCCGGGCTAATAATCATATATATCTAATATAATGAAACATATATAAGTGAGTCGCATATTTGAGCCTTCAAACAAATAAGGCATACAAAAATATTTACACACAAAAAAAGCAACAAAAACAAAGATTCCCAGGAAGAAAAAGGAAACCATGGTGATCGTGCAAGAAAATTCCTCAGGTGCTTCACAGCCAATCTGCATGTAACTCTCAGGTAAGGATAATCACACAATGCAGGCAGACCTTCACCTCCACCCAGTGAGTAATGATAACAAGTGAATGCTCACCTGGGGAGGTAGACCCACACAGCTAGGTCAAATGCACTTTTTCCCTTCTTAATGGGGGAGGGAAGCCCATACACAGAAAAGGCGATAAGATCTTCTCAGATCACAGGTACCAGAATAAATCCAGGAGGAAAGAGAAAAAGGACAAGGACATAGTGTGTAACGTCCAATAAAATGCAATTTATTAACTAAAAAATGCGTACTCACAATGGTGCAAACAGTACAGGCATTAGATATTGCTGGATTCAAACAGCAAAGCAAATGGCAACAAAGCGATGGAAAACGCCTGTTCCTCCTGCTCAGCTCAGTGCAGTGACATAAAAAGCTCTGCTTTTGGCCTCGTTAGCGCACTAGGTAGCACATCAGTCTCATAATCTGAAGGTCATGAGTTTGATCCTCATCCGGGGCATTCTTCTTTGGGCAGAGCTTCTGATGTCACAGTGAAGGAGCATTGGGTTATGAAGGAGCAATCAGTGGAATGGGCCATCTGCTGCATTAGTTTTAGAGTCTGTACCCTGGGGAGCCCCTTGCCTTGGACACTGGCACTTCCATAAGGATTTAGGCAACATACTTTTTTAAAGATCTATGTAAACTATTGGGAGGTTTGGCCAGACCCTTATCTGTGACCCTCCCTGTGGTTCCACTTGACTCCGGTGATGGGGAAAGGACATCTCCTTTACATTGGATAACGCCTGATTGCCATTCATACCTTCATGCATATCATGCAATAATCTGCCTCCATTGCCCTAAAGAAGCACATTACGAAACGCGGTGGAGTCACTGCATGCCACTGGAAACTATTGGTCATAGATGCTGCATCCATGTTTAGGCAGTAGTTTGGTTCCTGTTACCAATTGAAAATAATATGTTTAAAAAACTGTGAATAATGTGAAATGCATATATGGCTATGGGAGGCATGAAATGAAGGGGATTTTCAATGTAATATTATTTTATGTTAAGTGTTTATTGACTTTTGTTTTAAAAACATTTTTTCTTGAAGAAATAAATTATTGATCGCTTATATGTGAAACACCCGGTAACGGGTGTGTGCAATGGTCGGGTCTTTTCTGCCTGTGCGTACTCGCTAGGGGGCACGCACGAGCAGAAAAAAAATGCCGTCTGGAGGCTGCAACCCGCCAATGCTGCAGTGCCGTCCGTCCGTTTTTTTACAACGGGCGGATGGCAAGAGGTTAATATAATCAATATCAGCGCCTCTTGAAACCCCACTGAATGTTTGTGTTTTCATGATTATAATTATAGGGGTGTGGCGCCTATGCCACGTTATTGGGTCAGTCTCTGGGGAGATTTATTTGTGTGGGTTTTGACTCGGTATGTGTTTTAAATTAGCCCCACGGTCCAAACTCACTCCCGTGATTAACTATAATCTCACCTTTGGTCTACTAATTAGTAGTAAGATTGTAGTCCATCACAGGTGTGAGCTTGGAGCGGTGGCTACTTTACAACAGACATAGGAACCATGGGGAACAAAAGCAGCCACCCTCCATAAGGAAGAACAGTGTCAGCACAAATTCAGAGATGATTTGAGGATCTAAATGATACACAATTAAGAAACATTTTTGTTTAACATTAAAGGAGAACTATGGGGTTAAGTCTTTTCCCCATAGTTCTCCTTAGGGTAATGGGAGGACACAAACTAGCGTCCTCCCATCACCCTAGGCTCAGTATACCACGAGCTACAGCTCGCGGTATACTGAGACGCCGCAGCTGAAGCGGATCCCGACAATTGTGCCGGGATCCGCCCAGCTGCGTGACTGACAGCTGGCTCTGCTTATCTAGAGGCAGAGCCAGCTGTACCCCCCCCCTACCCCGTCCGTTCCGCCAGTCAGCGCTGGCGGATCGGAGCGGGGAGGGGGGAATCCAGCCCCTCCCCTGTCATGGTGTGATGTGGCTTGTAAATCCCTCACTTGACTTTGTAATAGATATAAATAAAATGTCCACAGACTACAAAGAAGCCAATAATATATTCCTCTCGCCAGCAACCATATTGGAGATATCATTTGACTCATTGATTGACATCTAGATGGAGTTGATGTTAAAATTAGTTTGACTGTAGAAAATATATATAACTCTAAATATTAAAATTGCACTATTTTACCCATTTTATCTGTAGAAAACACTTTACATTTATTGCTTTGGCAATAAAAACATATTCTTTTTATGCAAGCCAATTCAAGAGGTCAAATGTTACATCTATTATTATGGGATGCATAATCTGACATTAATAAGTAATCATGGTAAGCAGTTATCAGTTCACAATCCAATTAATAAGTCATATATATTTAAACATTATTTCATTGCCTAAGTTCTCAGAATATCACGCTGACATTTAGTACTTCTATCAACTCCATAGAAAGGTGAAATGACTGGACTGCAAGTAGCTGTGATTTAAAGAAGCAGTTGGAGCTTTTTTGTAAATTGCCTATGTATTTTAACAATTATTTGTTAAATGAGAGCCATCAATTGCCTGCGCTCACTTGAGAATTAAAAGGTCAGAAGTTCATAGAACTGGTGATTTTCCCAAAGATTCATTGTTTTAATATATAGAAAAGGGAAAACAATAAAATGTCTAATTTTATTTAAGAGTCATAAAGATACCTTTTATGTAACAGTAATGTAAGAACATAATGTATTTTAATACATGAAAAATTCTAAGCATAGGAACATTAGGCACTTAAGGCTGAACTCCAGCCTTATCTTCAATCATGTACAGCTGTACAGGCTCCTCTCCTGTAATCGCTTACTGATTTCACTGTACACTGCAAGCTTCTCACAGTGTGCGTTAGCAGCTGCAGCACACGAGATAGAGCATGCCTTGTTTTCTGACTGCAAGACATTCAGCATCATCTAGGTCTTCTGTCCCAAGCCAATTTGCCTCTGGTTCACGTCTTAAGGGCAGGTTTAAAAAAGCAAGCACTATTTTTGCCTGCATTCTGGGTGTGGGCAATTGCACTGTGGGTGGGGGGCCTTTGACTTCAATGCACTCCCACGCCCCCTCCCGCCCCTGAACGCAGGGAGCCAGCCGGCTTGCGTTCCAGTGCGTTCCAGAGGCTGAACGCACTGGAAAGCAGAGTTTGTGGTGTGAACTGGCCTTAAATGAATTGGACTTCAGTTCTTTTGATCATGTAGGCTCAACATCACACGTGGGCATTATTTAGGATGGTGTGTCTGCAAATGCAGTCCTCCTGACATCTAAACATCAAGGCATTTTGATATTTATGCAGAATTGCTCCCGAGAGCCAGCCCACTGCTTGCAACAGGGCTGAGGGCTCTTGAAAGGAGTATTCTTAAGGCAGGGTGTTGCAATGTTTTCAAGAAGCTATGTACGACCTCCCAACTAGCCATTGTATCCTCCAGATAAATTAATTATTGGAGTACCGACACTCAATTTCTCAATTGAGGTGGTAAAGACTCACAAATGGAAAGGGTTTTACAGTTAGTGGTAATGACAGTGGTAATAACTGGAGATATTACATCTCAGAATTGACTGGAATAGTGACACTGCTGGAACATTAAAAAAGCAAAAGTATATAAACCTATTGCATGACAATTTTATGGGACAGTTTATAGAAGCCCCAAGAATGATGCCCTGTTGGATCCCCAACAATGCAGAGCACATTACAAATGGCCCTGAGTGGACCACGTGACTGGACAGCCAATAGAAGTGTCAGGCAGTGATGTGGTCTCCCGAAGAAACATTGTGCCTCCCATAAATAGAAAAAGAAGGAAGACTCATGACTGGAGCAGCATCATGTGACCGCAGATTTAAAAAGTAAAGGGCATTTAGAAATATATTTTTGTTTTTTAATGCCATTACTCAGTTAGGGGAATAGTGAGTGAGAGTGAGGGGGCCCCGAGATCAGTTTAAATGACCTACATATGGCATTGGTAAGTGAAAAGGTTTATTGTTTCATCTTTTTTAGATCTTTCAGCAGTGTTTTAATACAGGTAAATAGTAAACTTAGTAAGGGAGGCATCATCCCTTGATGCATTGAAATCATGTCTGAATAGGCGAAGGTTCAAAGAACAAAAGAACATTACAGTCACTAGTGTATACATACCCAGATACATCAATATAAATGCAACTAGGCAGGATTTGCTTGATTGATGTTTCTATATAAAGTTTTTAATAAATTAAATGTCCATTAATGCAGCTGAAAAGTCCATGGCCTTAACAATTACGAATATAATATTTTTTAAAAGCAGAATTTTGGGCAAAAGCAATGGTTAAGAACACTTTTGGCCGGAGTTCTGCTTTAAATAATTACAGTTCAACAACACTTGTTCTTATTATAACTTTCGGGCATGCCTTCCCCATGCCATATACAGTATAGTGCAGACTAAAGATATCAGATCATTGGGAGATCTTGTCATTGGGCCATGGCTTATACCACTTCAAAAAGCTTTTCCATTCTTTCCACTGAACCAGTAGAAATTTGGAGAGCTAGATTTTTTGTATTTAGTGGGATCTACAGTATGTTCTTCCTCTTAACAATGGTTATATGCGCAGTGCAGATCACCGGAGGGGACAAGAGGAGAGACTCAATAGAAGTCAATGCATGCAGCCGTGAGTGTGCATGCTGGACATACACCGTGGGACCCGAGCAGTCTGCACTGGATCAGAGACCGACACCAGTGCTGCAGGGACTGCTAGAAACTACTGGAAGGATGAAGATGATCAGATCAAGAGATGTCACTTAAGGTAAGTCCCTACAGATCGGACTTGTTTTTCTAGCACATTCTACAGATGCTCAATTAAAATGAGAAGTGCAAAATTTGGAGGCCAAGTCAACAACTCTAACTCGTTGTGTTCCTCAGACCATTCTTAAACCATTCTTGCAGTGTGGCAGGATACATTATCCTGCTGAAATCCCATAGTGAATCCTGGTGCCATCTCTTGCCCAGGCAAGTGACACACACATGATATGGCCATCCACATGATATAAAAAAAGTGATTCATCAGACCAGGCCACCATCTACCATTGTTCCGTGGCCCAGTTCTGATGTGCATATGTGCATTGTAGGGGCTTTTGGCAGTGGAAACGGGTCAGCATAGGGCACCGTTGCCGGCATGCAGCAATACAATATGTGTTCAGACACATTTCTTTTAGAACCAGCATTACCATTTTCAGCTATTCCAGATACAGTAGCTCTGCCATTGGATCGGACCACACGGGCTAGCCTACTCTCCCCATGAGCCTTGACCACCCGTGACCCTGCCAGCAGTTCACCGATATTTCTTCCTTGGACTTCTTTTGGTAGGTCCTACCCACTGCAGACTGGGAACATCCCACAAGAGCTGCAGCTTTGGAGTTGCTCTGACCCAGCTGTTTAGCGATCACAATTTGGCCCTTGTGAAAGTTGCTCAAATCCTTACACTTGCCCATTTATTCTGCTTCCAACACATCAACTTCAGTGACAAAATGTTCCCTTTCTGCCTAAAATATCCCACCCACTTCCAGGTGCCATTGTAATGAGATAATCAGTGTTATTCACTAAATCTCTCAGTGGCCATAATATTATGGCTGACCGGTGTGTGTATGTACTGTGTGTGTGTATATATATCTATGTATATATATCTATCTTAAGTGTTCTATGAACATTGTGTTGCACTGTAAGCCTCTTTGGAGCACGGACTAATATGAAAATGTTTATGTACTCTGTTAAGCATTTTGTGAAACTCATTACTAATATACTGTAATTTCAGTAAAAAAAAAAGAAAAGATAAATTACACAGAACACTTTTTTATTTTAACTTATGTCACCGCTTGCTCAAGCTTGTTTTTTTTTCCTATCTGTGTGACTGGCCTCCAGCGATATGTATGATTTTTACTGTTTAATATTAAATCTCAGTTTTTAATGTTCAGTTACTGAGCAGTGCCAAAAGCTAAGTGTTCCCAGGTCAGCAACTTCATTAAATACAGACAACCCTGAGCTGTATACCCTCCGGGTTAGTTGTTGCAGTTCTCCTACCCAATCTGTCTATAGGGAGCTTATGGTCTATGAAGCACGCTGACACATTAATTCACATTTTTGTTGCTTATTTTTACATTTAAGCTGAAAGATAGATGAAACTTGGTTGAAGGGGAAATGGTAATGGCTCTGCTACCCTTCATTAGACCAAACGGCAGATTTCTGATGCTTAGCTCACTACAGGCACCAACCTAGTGATGATCTGGTGACAAAATAAAAGTGTGACTCGCCTGGGCTTGTTCAATAACAGATGGAGACAGTAGGGTGCCAGCAACAGATATTTTGCAACTGAAGATGTTGCTTTATAAAAAGAATCTAAAATAAGCTTGGATTTAATGTAAGGGTTAAGATGATAGAGGCAGTTTATAATGTAAAATCCCTGGTACTGTCTGCTCATTTAATTAATTGGTATACGTTGTAAATTATATTGGTTTATGGAAAATGTCACATAGAATATTAGTTACATTTATCAACTGCATGTACAGATGTACACACACCGGCAAAAATGTGTGGGTGGAAACGATGTAAAATTGGAATGAGGCATTACATTTGATTTTTTTCCAGTGTTTTTTTCACTATTTTTATTGCACTTACAGCTTTCCGGATACGTTTGTTTTTTCCCCCTAAAATGCAGTTGTCAGGATTTAGGCAAATTATTGTTTTAAACATTTTCTCACCAGCTTTGATCCATAGCATATGACTGTAGCCTTTATTTCTACTTAAAATAACTGTTTGCTAAAATGCTACATCATTACTGCAACCTTAAAAAAGGCTGAATAGAAAATTTAGCATTGTCCATATAATTTTGACAGCCTAGCCCACCCTGAATGGATTATTCAGAACCACCCACACATTACCCAACAATTGATGCACTAACAATCTGCATCCTCAGCCCTCAAACTAATGTGAACGCAATCAATTTACAAATTTTTCCAGCTTAGGGCCACCTCTATGAGCTGCCTACATGCTCATGACTATACTTGGTCAATGATGTCTACTGGAATCCGCACTGCTGTGTTTACATTATTGCAGTGCTAGTGCTTTGGGTGGGCGAACAGCTACAATAGTTCATCGTGTCTTTGAACCCAGGTCCAACCTGAGTCTGAATTTCATCCCCAATAAATATCTGTAATATAATAAATGAGCTTTATAACAAACCCTGATGTCTGTTCCTGCAGACACAGTGGAATGATTCGTTTTCAAGAAACACTGCTTCTCTGAGATAGCTCAGTCACAGCAGAAATCCTTCTCTGAGGTAGTTCAGCCCACCCTGCTCTTCCCTTCCAACATTGACTTGACAGCGTTCCAGCCTTCTAATAACTGATCAAAGTGCAGAGCATGTGCTCTGAAGGAGGTGGGGTATCAGGATTTACTGAGCTGCTGAGAAATCATTTGGACTACTTCAGTGTTTTACTTTGAATTTTAAGGTTTTTATCCACAGTGCCTGCAGCTACGGAGCTCATTTAGTACGTTTTAAGAATATATAAGTACTTAAATGTTCAAAGCCTGATCACAGGCTCACTTTCACCCAAAACAAAACAATGTTTAGTTTTTTTAAGGAATACACATTGAAAAGAATAAGACTCATCATTCCATATACAGTATGTATATTTTTATTTCACTGCTCAGAATCTTAAGAGGTTTGCCTATTAAAAGAGACTAAAATTAGTCCATAATCATGCTCATTTTCTACTCTAAGCATAAAACTGTGCACCAGAAGTATGATGTAAGTTGTATGAATAATAGCTCCCTGTGGGTATATTTGTGAAATTACCAGACATGGTTGGTGCTTATTTTGCGTGGAGCTTGGTGCATGTTGCTTATCAACACAACACAAAAATATGAAGAACGTGCTTTTGAACAGTTTCCATTCTGTATTGTACATATTTAAATAGTCTGTTGTGCTATTTTACGTGTTCTTGGCAGAGGGAAGGCCACTATTACTGCAGATTGTACATAAGTGTTTGAAACACTTGCAGTTTAATGTAATTTCGAAACACATTTAAAGACTATTTTTGTAGAAAAAAAATGGTAAAATAAAAATACGGATGCTTTCCTCAGCACAAACTGTGGTTGGGGATGTAAAAGTACAATTTGAATGCCGTGAGTTGAGTTTTTTTTCCTATCCTCTCTGTTTTGCTATCCTCTCTGTTTTATTTCTGTTGTAGTGGTTTGAACCCAAGGAACTTAAAAGGAGAACATTAAAGGAGGCAAAAAACAAAATTCTGCAATAAATATGTAGATTGACATGAACCTGCACATGTTGTTTGTTTAAAAATCAAAAATACATTAGGTGGCCACTTGATTCGGCACCCAGGCAAATGTTAAACAGCCAATCATGTAGCTGTAACTCAATACATAAAACATACAAAGATGGTCAAGAGGCTACATGACCAAACATTCAAACAAGATGAGATATACATTTACTTCATATTTTCAATGGATATTTTTATGCATTACAGTTTCTAGAGTTTATGGAGAATGGTGTAAAAAACAAGAAACAAAAAACAAAATCCACCGAGCAGTACTTCTGCTGGTAAACAACATTTGGTTAATGTGACATGTCAGATCATGGTGGCCCAGATTTGTTTTACACAATACTACTGCCATATCTTTTAAAATGGTGGATCATTGGATGTGTATTTCTAGAGCATGTATTTCTAGAGCATGTTTTAAAATGGTGCTACAGAAAACACACTTAGGTGGCCAGTGCCCCCGTGAACAGCTGTGATCTGAGGTTTCATTGGACATCTCCGATCACAGGCTCAATGTTCAGAGCCAGTCAGTGACTCGGTACCTTGTGATCACTAAGAATCAATCACAGCCATCACAAGTGTTAACACTTCCAGTGTTTACAATCATTCAGCCCATTCACAATGGAGAAAGCTCCCCTTCGTTCATTGTGAATAGCCTGAATGTTTGTAAACAGAAGGATTGTGGCAGATCGAAGGTAAAGGTGATGGGTCTTAAAGTGCCACTGACCTTAGGGTTAGGGTGATGGGATTAATATTATAAAGTTGTGGGGGGGTTAGAGTGCCACTGATCAATAATTATGGGACCTTTTTTAAAAGGGTGGCTTATCTCAATGATTGTGGTATTTTTTTAAGGTTTTAAAATGGTGAATATGCCCCGACCATCAATGATTGCTGAATCATTTTTCTCTAAAAAATCAATTGATTATGAAGGTGTGTAAGTAGGCTAGTACTCAAGTCATTAAAATACAGGTTCAGTTTAGAATAAAAACTCTACAGCCCCAGCCCTCCCTTCCTATCCACCTACTATATTTAAATGTACCTCTTGCCTACTTACTTTTTTTCTATATTTCTGGCAGATTAAGTTATTTGTCTGTACTTTCAGCAGTATAAAGGGATAAGCCATAGGGGAATGTGCATTCATTTCAACAATGTACTCAATATGTATTTTTCTATTGCCTTGACATATAATTGTATTTTGTTACCAACAAATCTGCAGGTATTGGGTGATGCTATTAAGTCCACATGCACCATATTTCCTATAAAGTGTTTCTATATGGATCTCTAATTCTGCAATGAATTTGAGCATGTTCTATAGTAGTGTCCCTACTTAGTACTATACAGGTGCACCAAATAATTTGGCTACTAAGCACATGTTCCAAAAAGCTTCCCACCAGTGGAATAAAATGAATTCATTTAAATATGTTTTAAACAATTGTGATATGTATAGCATGTTTGACAGGTGTTCATTTGACAATGATCACAGTAGCTTCAATTAACCTTTTCTGCATCTTGTCAGCAATGTTACAGACAGCTGTTACACCCCCCCACTAAACCTTAGTGTATAGAAAGAACATGAGTGCTATTGGGAAGCTTGATGAATAGGGATGAGTGAATTTTCTCGGGTTCAATTCACGAGGGGGGATCAAAGCCTGCATGAAGTCCGAAAATCCCAAATTTAAAATCGAACACCAATGAAACCTATAAGGGATGAATCTTGATACTAAATTCTTGCAATTTTCAAGGTTAATAGGCAATGTGGTGTTAGAGAACAGTGCAATTTTCAAATACAGCATCAGCGCCACTGTGTTCTGGCATCTCATATTTGTACGTAGAATGGATTTTTTTTATCTTTTTACATTTAGCTTGATTTAAATATAGCATCAGCACCCCAATCTGATTCCTTACAACTTGGGGAAAAAAGATGTATTAAATTAAATTTGTAGAAATTAGACAGTGGCACAACAATGTATAGTTTTTAAGCTTCTTTTTTCACACTTACTGTATTGTCATAAAAGTTTATGTGCAAAAAACACACATATATACAACCCCGCATTCCTTAAAGCCCCATCACTGTATTCCCACTTATTCCCTAAAAATTCAAAGCATAGACTTCAGTTGTGTGTTTGGTAAAAATTGCCTAGCGTCAGCACTTAAATAGGCAGGAAATAGAAAGAGACTAGGTAGGTTTTATCTTGCAATAAAAATTAGAGTGTAATATCTGAGAGACCATAGGCACAAATAGTGTTTTGTGGATAGTCAATATGTAAGCAGCTTACATATATAAGCGGCCTGGTTTGGCCACAATGCAAGAGGGAGAGACAAGGCAGATTTTATGTTGAAATAAACATTAGAGTGTATCTTTTGTGATACAATATTCACTGATGTTATACAGTGGCTGGGCAGTGCAACTCCAAATTACAGCGGGCACCAGCTGCCCTCTGGTGCTGCAAAGAAAATCTATACTATGACCACCTCCAAGGTTGGCGGTCTGAATCCCACTTTGTCAAAACCATTTACACTGCAACTCTTTCCATATAATCTAGTAGAAAGTGGCCTGGGTTTCCCCAGAGTGATAGATTCCAAACTACAAATTCCTTATTTTTTATGTTATCTGTAACCAGTGGGAAGGGCAGGAAGCAGCAATAATGTGGGTGTAGAATCCCACAGCCATAGGCTGCCCACCCTGTATCAAATCAGGAAAAAAGCTAAGAAAAATATGCCTTCTTACGCCTTCTCCACCACCTTCTCCTCCTTCAATTCGCTTACATTTCCTCCTCTTTATAAATTTTAAATTGTCTTAGGTGAAAGTTGTGTGAATTCTGGGTACAAACATTGATAAATAGACCCTTATGATCCTGCAAATTATCCCCACACAGGCCAATGTCAGCATTAAATGTATATCTTCTATGTGTGGTATGAATGCACTTTCCAGCCAAAATGTTTTTGTTAGTTTTGGATAAAGTGCCGAAGAGTGAAAACCGTAGGATTTTCTTGGTGTCTGCATTGCCAGCTAGCATACTTACCCTTACTTTCTGTGCTATTTCCCCTAACTTTCTATCACGGTGACTCCCTGCCACATGTTTAACACTAAGGGTTTCTCTGAGGAAGGTAGCGAAGGGAGATCATGGCAGTGAAAAAGTCGACAGCAATCAAATCTGGACAGAAGTTTTAAGTTTTCTCTGCTCAGAAGAAGGTGCTTTGTGAGTCTATTAGGAGTTTTCTCTTTTTTTTCTAAGATCTGCACTCCTAATGAAAGGCACAAAAAGTAAGGAGAAAACAGTTAGAATGACATTAAACACCTTACACAGTGTCTAAACCTTCTAACACTCTATTCCAAACTAACATAACATTTCTCCATCTTAACATCTCCCTTTTGCATCTGGTGGTAGGCGGATTGTAAATGCTGTAGAGAGTAGCTCCATGTAATACCATGCAAATCCAAGGCGAAGGGCAAAGCCTTGAAGTACTAAGTTGACAGCAAGTAGGTTGAATAATGCTGAGTGTCAGTCAACCCAAATAAGGAGCAGCACATCGCTCAACCAGTGAGCCTGCGAGGGTCAGCGCTGATTGATTGGGTGAGTCTAGTAGCTGGTGCTGTTTTTTTTTATTTTCTAAAGCTTCTGGGAGATCCACCTTTAACGGGCATCACTGCCCGTTTTTAAATTCCGGCCATTTCCAGCTCGCGCACGCCTGGTGGCGCTCGCAAGGGGACATGTCTGAGCGGACGTCTAGAGACGCCCGCTCAGATCGAGAGAGCTCCTGGCCGGCCCGGAGGCAGTTAAAGTTATATTAAAGTCAAACGATTTTTAAGCTATTTCAAATTCTTATTAAATCCCTTAAATGGATGCTGCTTCTTGAAGTTTAAACGTTTTAGCTTCCTGCAGAATCAGTTTGTCCCCTGAGCACTTACCCTGATATCCTGTTTTAGGGCCCATTCTCACCCATAGCGGTGCGTTCCAGGGGGGCAACTGCTGGAACGCACATCAATTCCTTTACTAAACTTCCCCCTTCATTCTGGGGTGGGAAGGTGTGTGACGGTGCATTGAAGTCAATGGCACCGCAGCCACGCCCCCCAGCCCGCAGTGTGATCGGACACGTGGCAAAACATTGCCTGCGTTCTGGTCCACCACAAACGCAAAAAATGCTGCATGCTCTATTTTTTTGCGTTCACAGTGGATTGGAATGCAGGCAATGTTTTGCCATGCATCCGATCGCATTGCGGGTGGGGAGCGTGGCTATGGTGCCATTGACTTCAATGCACCACCATGCCCCCTCCCGCCCCAGAACAAAGGGAGAAGTTTAGTGAGCGATTGCGGTGCATTTCAGCAGCTGCCACTCTGGAACGCACTGCAGTTGGTGTAAATGGGCCTTTAGGGTGGCACCTTTTCCTTGCTGGGTCCCGCGGAGCCACCCTTGTGTGTACTAGTAAGCTTTGTTTGACTCTACAAACACACAGGCACAGCAAGGCAAGACATTCTCCTGCTCCATGCTCCTTCTTCCTCCCTTCTCTAAGCTAGTAAATTGGCAGCTGCTGGAGACTGATTTGTCACTTGTGATCTTGCACTGAACCGGAAGCTTAGGGAAGCTGAGTTGAAACAGTTGGAGGCAGCTGTTCTGAAACACATGTTTGGGCAAAAATATAAAGAAATGTTTTGCTGGGCAATGTATATTATAATACTACTTTAGGTTTACTGTCCAAACTGAAACTAGACTTTAAAGGGGTTTTCTGTCTCTACTCAAAAATCCAGTTAAAGCCCTTAATAACATCTGGAGTTTTAAATTAACAATCATCCAAATTTAGCCCACATCCTTTGTTTTTCTTCCCTCTAGGTCAGTGGTTCTCAAACTGTATAACCTCAGGACCCACATTTGTCCTTGGTCATTAAGTTGCAATCCAAGTCGCACCGCACTGGAATGCACAGCATTGCGGTACCACATGTTCTGGTGCGGGCGATCAAACTGTGGGTGGGAGGTACATTTTGGGGTGCCAATCAAATGAATGGCAATGCAATGCACCTCCCACACCAGAACGTACTGTAGGTGCAAGTGCATTGTACAGTGCATTAATCACACAGGACTGTGTGATTACCATACTATACTAGTGTGAACGGGCAGAAACACACAATCACAGACACAATTTCACACACTCACAGACATTCTCAAACACATACACACTTCAAAAAATATTTATTTTTAACATTTTTTTTAAGATCTACCCAGTCTCCCTAACTTACGAGAACTGGAGTGGATCCTCAGCCAGCAGTCAATTGGAGGCTGCTCTGCTGTGGCGGAGCTCCATCCATATGTATATTACTTGTACAGCTCCTTTGTGTGCCTAGTAGATATGTCAGGAGCCAGAATGTGACATCATTCCGGCCCAGGCACCTCTACAGCGCACACAAGAAAGCTGTAAGCAATGCACGTATGGATTGAGCTCCCTCATGGCCATACCCCCAGCTCACCCAACCTCAAGCTGACACTCGGCACCGAGCAGCATATTTTGAATGGCTGCTCAGTACGAGAATGGACAGTGCTGTTCTAAGGGGAGACCCACCAGTTGAGAACCACGGCTCTAGGTAGTGGTCAGCAACTAATTTTAGACCACTTTAGCATTGTATGCAATGCATGCACTATTTTTTGTGGTCGTACTGCACCAAAACATGGGGCATTGTGGTACCGCACTTTCTGGTGCGGGCAATCGTACTGCGAGCGGGAGGCGTGTCTGCATTGCCATTGACATTAATGGCACCACCACGCCCCCTCCCACCCCAGAACGCAGGAAGCTATGTTTATGTGATCCAGTGCATTCAGGGCACGGATGAGAAGAACTTCTGAGGACAGTTAGGCAACCAGAAACTGTTGAGACAATGAATACTTTGGTCATTAATATGTAGTGTACAATAAAGCATATAGAGTGCTAGGACCAAGATTATGCAGTGCATACAGTGCAGAGGTCATAAATATGTATTACACACAATTTTTTATTTTTTATAGTACTAGGGTCAGGAATATGGAATGTGCAGGGGTTAGAAGGATGTCACATATAGTTCAGTGTACAGAGTGTAGTGGCCAGGACTATGCAGAGTGCAACAGCCATAGGTATGTAACATACAGCACAATGTACAGAGCAAGATGGCCAGGGGTATTTAACATATAGCATAGGGTACAGAGTATTGCACTCAAGGGTATATAACCATTCACATAACATACTGAGTATAGAGGTCTAGTTGGTTACATAAAGCACAGCATGCAGAATATGGTGGTCTGGAGTAGGTAACATACAGTACATTGTATCTGCATCTGGAGTTTGAAAGTTACATTATCTCTTAACTCTATGCATATGCTCCTGCAGAGCTGCAGGAAACATGACCTGTAGCTTTAAAGGAGCACACACATAACAATAATGTGTGGGGCAGGCAGCGTATTGGCAGCCTAATCCACTTTTGCTGATGACTAGCACACACACCAACTGGCTATGCCCCTGTTCGAATAGTTTACATCTTTTAAAAATAAAAACTATCATTGCAACAGCATAATCCTAACTGGTGGTGTAATTGTTTGTGTTAACCCCTGTCAATGTCACCTTTGCTGGACAGCTTGCCCTGTATGTTAGTTTGGATAAAGGATGTTAAATGCATTTAGGGAACTTGTAGGCTGAATGCTATCATTATTTGTATTAAATTCTTGCATTTATTAGAATACAATACTTGTGATACTGATTCTTAAACCTGTGCATGGCCTACGAATGACATGTTTTCTTAGCATCCTCTCTACCACCTCCTTGTAACAGGCTGAAGGTTAGAATGTCACGGAAAACTGAGAAGAGATGAAGATGCTACATGGTGGAATGACAATGACATTAAAACATTTGGATTAAATGTGAACAATGTATAGAATAGCAGCAGCCTCTGTCCCCCAGATGATCTATCTAGATCTATTTTCTACACTATACTGCATGCAGCCAGGATATGACACATGTTCTTGTGAAAACCTCACCAGCTGAGTACATCTATTGTTTTTACCGACATTTGCATGTTTCTATGGATAGAGAGCAATCACTAAAATGATCATTTAAAAGAGAGTGCAGAGAACAAGACACAAACCTCTACATGCTGTGTTTAATTAAAACAGTTACAGAAATTACAAGATGTAAATTAGAATAGATAAAGCATAGTTGGAAATGACAGGCAAATGTTTATACATATGTTTAATTAACCATTCAATAAATGGCAGTTGCCATAGTAACAGGTGATACAATTTTCTTTTTTCCTGAAATTTGTACTTACAAGATTTTTTTTTTTTTCAACAGACTGACAGTGAAAGTAATTGTTGTACTGCTGTTGATGGATTAGTGGTATGCCCTATTGTGTAAGGCAGTGTAGTGGTGATGTGCAAAGTGCAATAACCCATAGCAACAAGGTGTCTGCTTTTTACTGATTGGACACTGATATAGTAAAGGCAGGAAAATGAAACGGTGATGACAAGTACAAAGCAGAGGCACATATCTGCAGCAGCTTTCAATATCCTTTGCTTCACCCAAAAGTTGGGCCATTTTGACTGGGAAAAGCTTCAGCATTTTGTCACATAGTGCTAAAGCTTGCCCTCCACTTTCTGCTTCTTGCACATTTCTTTTGGCCAGTGAGGTTGCCCGTCATAGTGATGGACCACTAAGAATGTGTGGGGCCAGGACTTAGTGGCAAACTCCTGGAGCTTTGCAAGATCATAAAACAAAGCTATTGACAGATGCCACAGCTATGTACAGGTATCGCTAAATTCCTGCACTTCATATCAATCTACAGCTTTCCGTATTTGTAAAGTGTATCTCTTTCAAGAATATATCCAGAAATTACCTTTCGAAAGAAATGTCAGAGGTTCTGAACGTGTAAAATCCTGCTTCAAGTGCAGAGGCAAAGTTAGCAATTTCCAATCTCTGCTCTTATTCGAGTTGAAATAGCTGGTACAATAGAAGCAGGGGCGCCCCCAGACTTTTCACCACCCGAGACCAGTGCACCCTGGGTGCCGTGGTGCATGGTACTGAAGGGGGTGGGGCGGTCGAGCAGTCATTGAAGAGGAGTACTGGTGGTACACATTACTGGGGGGAGGGGGGTTCTAGTGGTGCATGGTACCTCTAGAAATCATCTCTGTTCTCCATTTTGCCCATCTCACTGATGTCACTGGTTGCCAGGAGCTCTATCACTGTATTCTTTTTTCCCTCACTGAAACACATGCAAATCAAAATAACTTGTATTCCTATAAGGGCCGTTCATATGAACAGAAAACGCATGTGAAAGGCGCATAAAAAACAAGTAAAAAAACCTGAAATGATGTCCCCCTGGTGTGAATGGGGCTTTAGTCAAGTCCTGCGCATTGATATTCCCTTCATGCAGCATGACATTTTAAGGAAGGTTTGAATTAGAAAATGCTTCACACTCATGGTTCAATAGGATCCTCCCCTATTTTATGCTATACAAGATACCCTGTCATTCAGTTTGATGTAGTGGAACAAGTGGGTTCTAGCAGGTTTTAGGACTAGATAACAACTGTATTGTGAGAAAATCAGGCATTTGGATTAATGGCTTATATGTGTTATCTTAGCTAAAAGAAACACCTTTAGCAGAGGATGTCTCTAATTTGGCACCCAGTTCTATGTAGAAATCTTGGAAAAGCAGTAAGTCAGTCACATGAGCAGGGAATAAGATCCCTGGGAGTATTTTGCAGTCAATACATACTGTATTCAGAATGCCCTATTGCAAATAAGCAACATTTTTAGCAGTTTTACAAATCTGCAGTGGCTTCAAATTAAGATGAACCAGCAATTTTAATGACCTGAAATTACACACTGGTTTGTATAACAAAAATATATCTCATAGCTGTTCTTTGGCAAATGTGAGTAGTCCTTTAAAGATTTAAATGTGTACAAAATAGATTAAAATGGATGCGAAATTCCAAAAAGAACCCATGATATGCATACTTTTTTCATGTCAGTGACAAAGAAAACCTTGAAGCTAGGGAACTAGAATTTTCAACCCCATATTGAAATTAATTTTATTTGAATGTTTTTGGTGAGTACAGTAGCTTTCCATGGAGTCTGGAAACCTGTTTGTGAAATACACTGCCTGGCTAACAAAAAAAAAAAGTCACCCACTCTAATATTTAGTTGGACCGTCTTTAGCTTTGATTACTGCACACATTCGCTGTGGTATTGTTTCGATAAGCTTAGGGAATCTCACAACATTTATTTACGTCCAGAGTTTTATTCATTTTTCAAGATCTTGTAGTGATAATTGGAGAGTCGGACCACTGCGTAAAGTCTTCTACAGAACATTCCAAAGACTCTCAATGGGGTTAAGGTCTGGACTTTGAGGTGGCCTGCTTCAAATCCAGGTCTGGGCACTATCTGCAAAGAGTTTGCATGTTCTCCCTGTACTTGTGTTGATTTCCTTCAGGTACTCTGCTTTCCTCCCACACTCCAAAGACATGCTTGAAGGTTAATCGGCTCCTTTAAATCGGCCCTGTATGCATGTGAGATAGGGACCTTAGATCATAAGCTCCTTGTGGGCAGGCACTGATGTGAATGTGCAGCATGTAAAGCACTGCATAAATTGATGGCACTATATAAATACCTGTAGTAAATAAATATCCAAATAGGCAGCTGACCTCATATGCTGGACACATAACATTGCTGAACCAAGACCTATTACCCATATCTGTTTGCTTACCTAAATCTTGGTTGTGATTTTTTTTTTGGACAGGCAGTGTAAATTCTAAATGGATGTATTGAATTCTGCAATATGGAATAGGAATAAATTCTGTTTGTCATATAGCAACATTTCCCCTTCATAAAGTGTTTTAGTTCTGCTTTATGCAGGAAGATCTCAATTTAAAAATAGACCATCTCTCGACAAAAATAAAATAAGGGCATCTAAACATTTCCTACGTATCCTTGTTTTGTTAAAACTCTCTATAATCATTGTAATTGGAATCTGTCATGCCACCTCAAATTCCCCGAACAGTATAATACAGGGACTCCTGACTGTGGAAAAATAGCACTCTGGAGCTGTATAACCGATGGCAGATTGGTATCATTTGTTTAAAGCAGCCATCAGCTCCGGTGCTGGAATTGGTTAACTCCTTAATGCCCAGTTTATTTCATCCTTGGCTGCCACTATATCATATGGTTTATTTCCATGTTGTGAAAAGTGAACTTCGGTCAAAATTAAAAAGAATTAAGCTTTGAAATGTATACAAAGACCTTTGCTCACTTGCTCACTACATCTGTTTTTGAAACAGACAATGCTTTATTGTGCTAATATACCCCACTCCCTTTTGCCAGTAATCTGGTGGCTAGGGAATTTTTTTCTAACCTCTTTATAATGTAGGAGAGCGTTTTCCATATACAGACATCAAGCTGCAGAGAAGGGAAAGATGAAAATTTTTGGCACAGAATATTTTGCCAATGGAGACACAGCTACCACACCCCTAATAACAATTTGAGTAATAAAATGCATTAGGGGTTTTGTCAGCATTACTTTTTTTTAAATAATCATTTAAAAACAACCAATGCAATAATAAAAAAAGATTGGATAAAAGGTTAGTGCAATATAAACAACTTGCATATAAACATTACATTTACGTGTACAGATCTTTGCATCAAAGAACATTTGAGGAGTAAATAGGGACAGAGAAACTTGGTTCCAAAAGAGGGAACTTCATATGGAAGTTATATCACCTCCTTGCTGTCCCTCACGTGCATTAGGATGTCAGTAAATCGGCCTTTAGTACATCACATAAGGCTCAATTTAAAGTGTATTTCCACTTTTTCAGTCAAAATCGGATAACAACTGTGTATATTTGTTACGTGTTCTCATTCACATTGAATGAGCTAAAAAAATATTTAAAAAATATTTCTTGAAGTTCAAACTGATTTTTACATGCTACAATTTCGACTTGGTGTTTGTTAGATGGGGCAGTGAAGGGTTTGTGTTAACCCCGCCTGTACTGTGTTGGCTGATTTTATTATGATTTGTAGTAGATTTGAACACTGCCACTGTCCTAACAAAGAGTTAAAGGATTACAATCCTGACTTCTGCATTATACAGTATGGTAATGTGAGAAACACTTTCCATACAGTTCTGTTTTTAAAGTAGGGTATACACTCGTAGATTTTTTAAAAGAACTTTCATACAAAAAATCTCGTCGAAATGTTCAATAATAATTAGAGACGTGACGAATGTTGTTAGAGCTTTCGTTTGATTTTGTTTTCATTTAACATTCGATTTTGAAATGAATTTTAGAGCATTCCCCAATTGCTCCTTCATTCATCCCAGTCAGCACCAGTATCAGACACTAAGTGATGCTGTGATGTGACAATGCTCAGACCTAGCAATTTGTTGCTAGACCTGAGCACTGTCACATGGAAGGTGGTCACATGCTCCACCATACCTGCAAACTCACAAGCAGTAGTGGGGGAGCACTGACAAAGTGAGTATCAGTGGGTCGGGGAGACCCTTTACGCTGACACTGGCGATTCAGAGCACAGTGACAGTGCCTCTGCAAAGCTACTATCTTACACGAGAGTCAGTATTAATTCTATGATTACTTTCATGTACCTCAATGCATGGTGTCTTAACTTTTCACCTTTAGGAAACTGTGGTGATGTTTGGCAAGGCCATGCAGGAGATTAGAGATTCCTTTTAATCATGGAAAATGGAAGATATAAAATGTGATTTTATTTTATGTGTATGTTATTGCTGTTTTGGTACTACACTGTGTAGTGCTGCTTTAATTTTTTTAATGGAGCAGATGAAAGGTCTGTTGTAAGCGATATGTTCATAACACTGATACTGACTTTAACTGTGTAGGAATTGAGCTGGATATGTTATTGCATCCTGCTGGACTGTAAATATTTTATCAGTTCATATCTCTTGAAGATTTTCTTTTGAACAGAGCATTAAACTTTAACAATTAGAAGTGTTCAGTCTGTGTTCAATTTGTTTCTTTTATTGTCCAACAGTATTAAATGGGCAGCCTGGTCATGTTGTTCTAGTGGAATTGGGGCTACATGTGGCCCTACAGCAGACTTGACTTGTGACATTAAAAGAAGGAATGCATAATTTGCCTTGTATCGGCTGTATTACTGCCTTTAGACATAAAAACTAAACTTGAGAAACTTAGAGACCAACATTGCTGACCAATGTAATTATATGTCATTTTAACATACCTTAAGCACTATTTAGCACTCAAGTGTGCAGCTTGACAAATCAAAGCCATTGGGGGAATTTATCAAAACTAGAGCAGACAAAATCTGGAGCAGATTTGCTTTGCAAGCAATCAGCTTCTACCTCTCATTTTCAAATCTTAACTGAGCAAACTGAAGAGAGATGCTGATTGGTTGCCATGGGCAACTGCTCCATATTCTCCATTGGGGGGTGGGGGGGTTGTGTTCTACAAGCACATGTTAAAGGCATTGCAGATAGTTCTGGCACCATTACTTAACCACTTGCTGCCCAGAGCAATTTCTTACATTTGCACACACATGATAAAATCTGAATGTTTGGCTAAAAATCAGCTCCAGACCCACAAATATATATTTTTTTTTTTTCTGAAAGCAGAGACCCTAATAAAAAGAGAGATCTAACAAAAAGATGCTAGTTCCAATTGTTTATGTTGGACGGTATTTACGCAAATGTTTATCAAACAAGTATTTTTAGGATACAATACACTAAAATGAAATTTAGTGCACAAAAACAAAATATTATATCTGTCAGGGGAGACCCACCATGCCAGTCCGGGGCTCACACTGGGGACAGTGGAGCCTCGGAAGCCGACGGCGGGACCGGTGGAGGGGGACACGGCGCTGCACCGTACAAGTGATCCGGCGGCTGTACAGATGCCAGAGCACTTGTATTTAAACAGCAATCGCCGGCTGTTTAAAACGGTACCAAGAACACGGCTGTGTTCTTGGCATAACCACTTCCAGCGGATGACGTACATTTGGTGTGGAGACTGCATCTACAGATGGGTGTAATACCCTGATGGAATCCAGACCGTCTGTACCATTTGTACCATCCACAATATTATTGTACAGGATACTTGATCACCTCCCCCATAGAACGACCATCTTCTCCTCCAAAGTGAGTAATTTTCCTTCCAATTAATTTTTCTTTCAACTAATTGTTTATCATATTAAACTTCTCCCATATATAGACCCACTGCCAAACAGTCCTAATCAAGGACATTAGTCTAATTTTTTGTTGCTTTACCTTACAGGACTCCTCATCCTGTTTAAGGAGATATCACACTAACCATTCACTCATATTTTTCAACACCAGTAGTGCGTTTAGCATACTTTTGCAGTTTTGTTCGTTCCCTTCTCACTTCACCTACCTAAATACCCTTTTATGTTGCTGTTGGGGGAGTAAAAAAGGGGTGTACTTCAGAGTGCCATTTGAGTGACAGCCTTGAGTCTCCGAGGGATGTTGACATCAAATCTAAGATGGTGACACCCAGCAGCAGTCTAAGGGCTTTTACAGATAAACAAAATGCATAAAATATGTTAAATATACATACAGTATAATCTTATTAGAATATTGTTGAAATAAATGGTCTGGCGACAGTCTTTTTAAATGATATTTAAGGGTGCAAATACAAATATAATGCAGATCATTTACAGTTTTAATCCTTAAAAATTGCTAAGCTAAATCATTTTGACTCCAAACATTTCACTCAATTATGCTTTGTTATGGCTATTTTTATGTTGTCCACTTTTACTTTATGTGATTAGAATCTTGACACTGTTGTACTTTCATTGATTCATAAATGTGTTGCTGCAGTTCAGATTCACTTTAAAGTTTGTGTTTGCATAGTCGGTAATGGGAAACTCAGTGGACACTTTCCTGGTTAATTGGACTGTCTAGTTTTTCCTTTTCACCTTGAAATGATTATCTGTTTCTTTCTCGTAGCCCCTTATTGTTTCTCAGTATCTGGCTGTTGCTTCTCTCCTAATTTATTGAACACGAAACAAAAAAACCCCAACTAAATTGAAATTGGCTGCTTGTGTCTTTAGCACCTTTCATTGCTTGTGGCATCAGAGGGTATTACATATATAAAAATCTACACATTAAAATACTCAAGGCAAATGTCAATAGAAATAGCTTAAATTACTGAGGAAGATTCATAATCATTGGAGTGTGCCTACAGTCTGTTTACTTACACGACTTCTGTGTAATTTATCAGCAACCAAAGGAGTTTTGATTTGGATATTCAAGACTAGCCTGAGTATGATATTAGAACTGATAACATTGGACCCTCCGGTAGAATTAGAGTTGTAAGTGCCATACGTTGCTTTTTAATATTGTGTTTGATTTGCTTCATGTTTTAAAATACACTGCCTGGCTAAAAAGGTCACACACTCTTTGTTGGACCATCTTTAGCATTGATCATGACATGCATTCGCCATGGCATTGTTTTGATAAGCTTATGCAATGTCACAAAATGTAGTTCCGTCTAAAGTTGCATTAATTTTTCGTCAAGATCTTGTATTGATGATGGGAGAGTCAGACCACTGTGAAAACTCTCTCCAGCACATTCTAAAAATTATCAATGGGTTTATGGTCTGGACTCTGCTGGCCAATCCATGAGTGAAAATGATGTCTTATGCTCCCTGAAAAACTCTTTCACAATTTGAGCTCGATGAATCCTGGCATTATCATCTTGGAAAATGCTTGTGCCATCAGGGAAGAAAAATCCATGGATGGAAAAACCTAGTCATTTAATATATTCAGGTTGGCAGCTGACCTTATTTTTGGGGACATATCAGCACAGTGGCTTAGTGGTTAGCACTTCTGCCTTGCAGCACTGGGAGTCCCTGGTTTGAATCCTGACCAGGTCACTATCTCCAAGGAGTTTGTATGTTCTCCCTGTGCTTGCATGGGTTTGCTCCGGGTACTCCAGTTTCCTCCCACACTCCATGCTGGTAGGTTAATTGGCTCCTTAATTGGCTCCTCCTAAGTTGGCCCTCTATGTATGCATGTGAGATAGGGTCCTTAGATTGTAAGCTCCTTGAGGGTAGGGACTGATGTGAATGTGCAACTATGTAAAGTGCTGCGTAAATTGTTGGCGCTATATAAATACCTGTAATAATAAAACATGAATCACTACAATAATTATCCAATGGAAGGCTCTTACCGTGTTGCTTAGCTAAATCCAGGTAGTGACATTTATTTTGGTCAGACAGTGTACTTGATTTGCAAAATAGAATAAATGAGCTTTAAGCTAACCCCCAGGTAAACTGATGAACTACAAATAAGAGAATTGTTTTACTTACCAATGGATCTTTATTGCTGTTCATCAAGTTTTGAGATGCACACAGCCCTGGCACCCAACACAGCCAGGCAGCTGACACCACTTTCCTAGGTATAGTTTTAGACTGCAGAATGAATGCAGTGATGTCCTCTGACTGGAGAATGATAGAGCAGTAGCAGACTTTTGAGATCACCACTCTGCTCTGTCATTCTACTAGTTTGTTTCTTGTCAGCACATTGCCATGCAGCACACCTGATTTGCTCCCTGTCCCTCCCTCTCTGAATGAGTCCTGGCACAGTTCTGAAATTGGTTACAAAAATGCTAAAGACAATTATGTAAGATATGATTCAGGATGCCAGAACTGGAAATAGTACAAACTATCATTACTATTCAGACAAGGAATAATTTAACATACTTGGCTTTAAGTACTAAATATTCCATCTAGCCCGTGATCCATGATGCCGCCTGTTTGTTACACCTGTCCCCTAAGCCTCTTCTTACCTGGGCTCCAGTGGTCTAAACCCCACTGACATCCTCATGTTTATTACAAGTCCATTGACCTTCATGGGGTGTGGGAACTTTGAGGGACATTGCCCATCCAGAGCTGAGCGCAAGAGAGAGGAGTGGTCACCACCACAGGATTGAGGATCGGTTGAGTGTTGTTTTTTTTTATTTTAGACCCTAGACCAAGATGAGCAGTTAACTCTTGCAGTGCAGGGGTAGCCCCACTGCAAGGGTTCAATTGTAAGTTGCCCCGAGTCCTTCTTCAAGGACCGACTACCAACATTCAGTACTTTTGTTGTCTGTGCTACATAGTGTATATGTAAGATTTTTGGATTTAAAGCAGATATTCGTTTAGCTCTAGTGCTATATCTTATATCTCACAATACATCCTTATTAAAATGCATATAACATGACATTTTAAACAGAAAACAGAAATTCAGTGTGTCACTGTATGATATTATTTGCCATCAATCACAAATGCCCGTAATAGACTGATTATATGCAGGGCCATGGCTAATCTATCATAACCCAATATTCATGGAGGCCTAATGAGCCTAAATAGGAAATTAACAAAATAAATCATGGCACACAATAGTTTTTTTTTCTTTTTAACAACCAATGTTGCTTAGATCTAAGTGGTTTTATGATCCGTGATCAATATATATTAAGTTGCTGTAATGGAGAAATGATTGGATAGAACATGGACAACGGGAGTGGTGAATTGGTTATCTTTACAGAATTTATTTTAGCACACGAGTGATCCTTTAATATGAGAGCAAATGTTCCTAAATCAATATAGCATTGAAGCTGGCCAACTATTAAAACAAATACTTGTTTTAGAAGTATTTGAACAAGCATTAGAACAAAAAGTAGTATATGTGCATGCCCTCTAGGCACTTATCTCTGCATTGCAGAGAAATTACACACTTTGTTGCTGCCACGTGCTTGAGCTCTGAGCAGTTTAGTAAGACTTGATTGTTGTTTGGTAAAATTTGAGGCCTCAGTGAAGACCCAAAACAAAATCCTGCACTTTTTTATCAATAAAGCAGTAGAATGAGGACATGCAGACCAGACTGTCAGCATTAATTTTTAAAATGTGAAAATAACCTATATTCAATCAATCAATCAATCAACTTTCAGTTAACTATAGTGAAATAAATGCATGAAGTTTAACTATATTACATTTACAGCATATATTTTAAAGGAAAAGTATTTTTTATTATCATCACCCGATTCTGTTAGGATTCAGTAACATTTTAACAATTTTAGCTGTATAAATTAACAATCCAGTACTGAATTATAAGGGGCATAATAATAGAGCAGTGAATGTGACATTCTTCAAACATTCACTGCAGGGATATCTTCCCGATGCGTGTAGTTGAAATTAGTAACATGTTCACCTGCAGTGAATGTTTAGTAAATGTCATGTCCTGCTTTATAAATATGCCCAAGAGTGTGTATAGATTAATTACTGAATACAATAAGAATCAGAGCCTTATTCAAAAGCGAGTGCAAACATTTAAATTCAGTAACCCCTAGGTACCAGCCAGAACTCCAATTGATGAAATTAAGCCAGAACAAGGTGGATTCCTATTAGTTGCTATGTGCATTTAAAGTATAACAAGTCATTTTTTTTAAGTAAGGTGGGGGATACAGAGAATTTCTATCATTTGTTTATATCTAGCTAAAAGCAGTGTGGGCAATGGCATGTTTTCTCTGCTAGCATTTCCAGTTGGGAGTCAAGTCCGGTATAAGAGGGAGGTTGCCTTTAGGCAGCTCCTTTGAGAATTGCTGTGGTTTTGCTTGTGTTTTGGATCAACTCAGGGAGCAAGGAGGAAAGTGCAGGATGATTTGTGTGAAGTTCAGATGTGATTTGTATGAGAAGTCACATTCAGTAAAATGTTAAAAAGTTGTTGGTGCTCAAAGGGTTCCTCTTTATCAGGGCTTTATAAATTCTGGCTAAAAAAGTATACTGGACTGATAGAAGCAGAGTGATCCTAGCATTATTGGACAAAAGGCCTGCTCCAGATGCTGGTTCAGCAGCCACTGGGGTTCATTTGCTAAAGAAGTTAAGGCCGTTCACTTGGCAAGGTGAATGTTCCCTTTGAAAAGTGTATCTTTCAGTTTGCAAAGTGAATGACAGCAAACATGTGTTCACTTTGGACACCAGATAATGTACCAGCGAATTTTTTTTAAATCGCGATTTTTGATAGTCTATGATTAGTTGTTTGAATTGAACGCACCGTAATCTTATTTACCAAGCTCATTGAACAATCTGTGTTCCTTTACTAAATTAACCTTAATGACTTACTGTATGTAAAGTATAGAGTGATACCACCAGCACAACAACCAGTGATTATTAATAGGTTTGATTAAAGACTTGTGCGCAACATTAATATCAGTGTAGTTTCTGGGCATTTGTTACATTTGCTGCCAGGTGTGGTTGACAGATATTTGTGATGCATAATCTAGCTTTTTGCTAGTGCACACAGAGGTTGCCGTGCGGCCCCATGGATTTCACTGGGGTTACATCTACATGGCAATCGCTAAAAAAAAGGTAACAAGATCAGATGCCATAGCCACACATGGCACTGACGCTGAGGGCAGAGAACCTGGCAAAAGGTAGATTGCATATGCTACATTAAAATAAAAGTTGAAAATACTGTAGTAGGGCAAACTTGTGTCCTGCTCTGCCTGCACTTTACAGGATGAAATAAAATTGTATAGTACACCATTACACCAACAAAAAAAGGTTACAGACTGCACTGGGACAGCAACACTGCAGATGCAGAAATGAATCAGATTTCTTTATAACTATACCTAATATCATGTTATTCCAAACAACTTAATGTTGCACATAAAATAGAAAGATCTCAACTAATTATTTTCTTGATTTCCTACTATATTGTGTGCATGTGCAAATTGGTTCTGACAAGGCTTAATATAATCTCTTCTAGAAACAGTCCTGTTTAAACTATCAACATATGTTCAGCATTTAAACTGGGAAATATGGCATCAACCTAAGCATTTTATGTAGATGTTTTGCTCTATTTATCATAGCATTTTAGATTGTTCTTTAATGGTGGACTATTAAAAAAGACATATGTTGCCTGATAATGGAGTAAAATCTACAAATTGCATCATGTTAATACTTATAAACTAACACAATTACTGAAGGCTTACATAGTTACATAGTATTTGGGGTTGAATAAAGACATACGTCCATCAAGTCCAACCCATATAGGTCCACGCATCTCATTCTTAGGGATACTGGTATCCCTGGATATTACGGTCCCTCAAGAAATTATCCAAACGTTTCTTGAACAAATCTACACTCTTGGCTGAAATCACTGCCGATGGCAGTGAGTTCCAGACCTTAACCGCTCTTACTGTAAAAAACCCTCTTCGCCAATTGTGCTGGAATTTTTTCTCCACTTTAGGCCAAAAAAAACCTAAACTTTAGGCTTAAATTACAGAGGACCCCCACGTAGAATACAATTAAGGAGTCCACCTTCATGAGGTTGCGTGGCTAAGGTTCATCTCTGTTGGCACCTACTAGCTCTTTCTTTAGTTGGCTTTTCCACTATGGAGTTTGCAGATTCTCTCTGTGCTTAGGTGGGTTACTCCTGGGTACTCCATTTTCCTCCCAGACTCCAAAGACATGCTGGTAAGTTGATTGACTTTTGGCCCTATTATGCGTGTACAAAATGGCTATGCACATGATTTATCACATTCTGCTTGCCAGCCCCATACCTGTGTAAATGTGGAGGGTTGAGGAAAGACCTAGTGACCTACTTCATTAAAAAAATGGCAAGAAAATATAATTAAAAAGATTCTAAAGCTTATCGGACATGGTTCCCAGAGAGCTGGCCCGTAGAATCGCATAGAATGGAATACAACTGAGTAGATATCACACACACAGATGTTTTTCCCATCATTGTTCAGTTAGTCTCCCACTCACCAGCCCTATTTGTGTCAGCTATACACTCACTGACTTCTACCATCTGTATTTTTGTGATCACTGTAAATCAGCTAGTAGTAAGTTGCATTCAGCTGGACTTGTTCTGTAATGTTAAAAACACACAGTGTTACTTATCCAAGCAGCTTTTTCAACTGTGAAGCTGAAGAAGCTGCTTAAAAAAGCAGCAAAACATCTACAAGATTACAGAACAAATCCAGTTCATTATGGCTAAATGCTACAGGTTATACAATGACCCGGTTAAATGTGAACCTTCACAGACATTGATGTAAATCCACTGTCATGCTGCCTAAACAGTTGACTTTTAATTATGGTAATTTAGATAGAGCTTTAATGGTCGATGAAGACAAATCCTCCCAGTGCCAAATCTGATCAAAATACAGCAGGGCTAGCCCTATGATTAAGCAGGGGCAGCATCATACTTGCTCCTAAAGTGTATGTAAACCCCAAACTTTTTTTTTTAAATAGAGTAAGAAAAGGTTAAAACCCCTAACAATTTTTACCTGTTTCCCGCTGGGGAGATTTCCCTTCATTTCTCATCCTGGGGACACAAAAGGTGGTCCCTATTAAAAGATTAACCCTCACCCTGACAACTATATAATTTTGGATTTCCCATCACTTTCTGTCTCCATAACAATGGTTATCAGGACTCCATGGGGTCTATTTATAAACAATTTGTATGCCCCTCCACCCTATGTCTATCTGTGAATGTTTATTTTGGGCAAATAATGCCACAAATGAACGTTCTTAATATATTTTTTACGAGTTTTAATACATTGTGAGATAGTACTACATTTTGCCCACTAGATGTTGCATAAGAAATATGTTTTTATTATGCTCCTCAGCTCCATCTAGAGACTCATGCTGGGATACAAACAGCAGTTCTAATATAGATCTACTCAATCTTCCCAAAAAAACCTCTTGGCTATATAAGCACTGCTATACATACACTTTAATAAAACATTTATGTATACTGTATGATCATGATACCATTTATTCCAGGTAATGATTCAATGAAAACAGACAACTGTTTTCTTTGTTTTCTGAGGGCAGCATGCTTCATTTATGTTTGATTTTTTATTTTGTATCACATGTATATGTGTATGTGTGTATATATATCAATGTTATACCCATAAGAAAATACATTTTTAATGTTAATATGATTTTGATTAATTACCTAAATTCAGTACCAGGTACTGATTTTAAAGAAAATATTCAGCTGTTTCTTTTTTTATTGCATGCAAATCACTTTTGTATTGTGCTTCATCACACTGGTGGATGGCGTATGTTTTAGATCAGATTATTCAGTTTCTCTGACAAGTCTGTGGGTGTTCAGAATGATTGTCCAATGTGTATTGTCCTTTCATGTGTGTTTCTAATAATTAAATTGTGACAACCTGAAATGTTCCATCATTCTCCTGTGATGTCTCCCACTCCTACATAACTTTCTGATGTGTGCTTTTCAATGGCAATTCATTATTACAAGGGAGCCAAGTATACACAATGTGTATAATACTTACAGATCTGCATGAGTCTTATCATCTCATCTCCTGCTGATGGCATCACCAGAATTTCTGAATCAAAAGATAAATAATAGCTAATTATGTCTTCGTAATTATAATAATAAATGATTAAAGTGCACCTGTATGATAAATATAAACAAATGTAAACATTTAAAATAACATTTTAAGTGCTTTAAAGTGACCCTGTCATTATCTAACACCATGCAAAATAGCCTCTAAAAGAAGTGGGTAGTTACCTTTTTTGCTGCCTGCACAGCCCAAATAACGTCCTATTCACCAGAAATTCACAGCTGAGATCTGAAGGGAAACTGATGCTTCAGGGAGTATTTATCTCCTGGGTCTCCACAATGTTCAGTGGTTCCTCTCTCTAACCTTCGCTTCAAGGAAGCCAAGCATCCGTCCCAATTGTACCTATAGGGTTAGATTATATATTCCAGATCTCTGTTCCAATAATTGCCAATACATCCATAAGTCCATAGTCCAAGGGGAATTGCCCTAAACAAGCACAGAATCATGGCTGAACTAATGATATATAGAACAATTATGTACAATTAATCATGCAAACAAGATATGAATATAATGAGGGCAATGACCAATATATGAATTCATAATCATGGTTTCTGTGTGGGTTCCAGGGAGGTTATTTATGTTGTATACATCTATTTATGGTTTTATATGGATGAATTTTAGCATATTTATATGTATAGACATTATGAATTGAGTATATTAAAAATGGAATTTTATTATATATATGAATCAATTGACTTTATTGTTGGATCAATTCCCTGCTATTCTCCAGTGGTCACCACAAAGCCCCTTTCTTTCTCTTTCCCCCTTTTTTTGATATATATTGCATATATAGGTGTGGTGTCCCAGTTTGTGTGATGGTTCTTAACTTTGTGCCTATATGACTGGCCACGTACACTGTACGTGACGAGTTATATCAGGCTCTGTAATGCCGGTAACTGCTGATTCTCAGCGGCTACCAGTCATTAATGAATGCCTCAGTATTGAGGCATTCATTGATGAAATAGTTAAGCTTTTGTAAAAGCTTATTTCTTTCATTAATGAAAGAATGAAGCCGTTACATGCAAATACGGGAGCGCTAAATAGCTCTCCGGTATTTGACAGCTGAAAATAGCAGAGGGGCAGCAGAGTGACTAACCTCCCTGCTATTTGTTTTGACAGCTCCATAGACTGGCCCGATGTTTATGAAGCTGTGTGATACATCTCAAGCAAAGAGATAAAAGAGATACAATATATCTCTTTGCTTGAAATGTATCATTTCTGATCGTCTAGGCACGATAAAAGAGCTTTAGTGAGATCTGAATCTGACATGCTGTTAGGATCAGTCTCTACGGTTATTATTAGCTGTTCCTAAGTTTGGAGCAGCCTAATAATAGCCAACAATTAAAAAAAGTTAATTTATCAAGCAGTCACAGTGACTGCTTGATATAAACTGACTTTTTTTTTACAAAGTATAAAAAAATAAATAAAGTGTAAAACAAAATTAGGAAAATAAAAATTATATATAAGCATATTTTTATACTATATTATAAAACATTTCAAAAAAATTATCAAAACTTGTGAAAAAAGTGTTTTCTTTTAGTTGTTCCCTCATTTTTTATATTTGATTCAAACTAAGTGAGGTGTTAGGTACATGTTTGATATAATTATATAGCCCTATCTGTCCTCTAAAAAACAATATATTATATGTGTGGGCACATTTATTAAGAAAGTATATTACTGCTGTGGAAGAATCACAAAGCAAAAATGTAAAAAGTGTGTCAGTCATTTATGAACAGAAAGTGAAAACTAGCTCAGTCATGAAGGGGTTACAGGACTCAGAAGTGATGTGGAAGCCTGAAGAAGACTGGTAAATCTGTCACTTCAAAAAAGCTTTCAGCTGTGTCTAATGCAATTGTATGACAGGTTTATCAATATATTTTATCATTAACAAGCTTAGAGAGGATCTGAGCAGCCTCTGTGGGTGCTTTCTACTTGAGAAGTAGTGTTAGTAAATACATTTAGCTTGTTTTCAGCCTCTTTTAGTACCAGAACAACAGTGCTCAGAGTTGCAGAGGGAGAAGCAGCACGCATAGCTAATCAGTTAATGCGCTGACATGGAGCATGCCAATAGTAGAAGAAAGCAGGATAAAAAAAAGACATGACCTCATCTCTGTGCTGTTTCTCCTCCACTACACAGTCACAGATTTGGGACGGGTCCATAACAGCCTGGGTTCAGAGGATGTAGGTTGAATGTCACTGGCCACTGTCATTCAACTCAGAAGATCGTGGACATCTAGTGGTGGAAACGAAGTACTGTAAGGGAAAGCTCATTGATTATTGCAGCAAAATGTTTAAAAAAAAATCTTTTAATAGAATATTCCTTTTTTTATTGGAGTTCTGCTTTAGGGGTTTGTTCAAGTCATGGCTGCAGTCATCAACTGCATTTTTCTGCACACTGTCGAACACATATGGTGTTAACAGAAAAACACAAATCAGTGGACCTGGTGTGAACAAGCCCTAAGAATGACTTCAGGTAGAAGTATATCCTATAAAAGCCCAGGGACAACACAATAGCTCCATGCAGATAGTGTCTTGACCATAGCAAGATTTGAACCCGGAACCTCAAGGCTGCAAGTGCTAACCATTGAGCCACTGTATGGCCCGCTTGCATGGAGCGTAACTTCTTTTATAAAAAGTTTTCCTTGAAGGCAGATAACATATTGTTTTGAGTGTTTGGTGTTTGCTGTGAAACTCATGCTGTATAACTTGTCGGCTGAATGATTGTGAGGTTCTATTTACTCATAAGAATACTTGTTCACAGAAAAAGAATCTTCAGCTTAGTATCCTATCTGATCTCTTCAATTTCGAGTGAACTGTAACACCCCACTTATACCGCAATCAAATATTTTGTGAATGTAAATTAAGGTAAAGATTTATAGCTCTTGTTAAGAAACCTTCTTCCCATTCTCAGCAATAGTGACATTTGGCAGATTCAGGAATAAATAATCTTATGTGGCAAGGGTATGCCTTATCAAACATATGCAGATCAGAGCTAATTAATGCAAATTAAGGCTTCCTGTCTATCTAGTGGGAAAAGAAATGTCCAAATGTTATGAAATCCAGTTAGTATGCTTATTACCGTAATTGTTTTATATGGGGTGGCTCTTAATTAAAATATGTAAATTGACCTTAATTGCTGTGTGCTAATGGGGTTCATGTTATATCATCACGGATCTCTTAAACTCTATGGCCAGGGGAGTGAGAGTGTTATATAGAATTTTAATAATCTTTGATTAAATGACCTTTATTCATTGTGCTGTTGAGGAAGAATTCTTAAATACGATCCAATTCTCTTGCGATGCTCTATATGGGTACTTTTTTTTTATCCCTATGATTGTTATTAGTTAGTACAGCATTTTACTGGACAATAAACAGTCTTACAGTGTTAGTAACATTGTTGCAATTCTTATGCCAATTATATTTTAGTGTTGCAGAACACTGCAACAGAAAACACTTTCTGTTTCACATTTTATTAAGTAGTACAATAAAGTATGAATATGTTTTGCAAACAAAAATACATATTATTTTGTTTTGGTTTCCTTTTATTAGAATGTATATGAAAAAACAGGGCAATGTTTTCTAATTATTTCACATGATTTTTAGCTGATATTGTGGGGGGAAAAAGCAACAAACAAAAAAATGCTTCCAAACTGTTTTACTAATATTTTGTAGGATCAAAACAAGTAATTAAACTCCTCTTCTCTTTAACAAATTTGCATTAATTATTCCTGTTGCTGGCACTGCCTCTCAGAATTATGTGGTGAGACATTAATGTCAATAGGGAATCCAACAACTCTATTACAGGTAACAGTGGTATATACATCAATTGCATACTAAATACAAAACATCTGCATAATCAGCCATGTAAACATAAATTCAAGCTTTCTTTTGATTCTGTATTACAGAAGTCCCACTTTGCTTTCCCCTGCAGATGTATGGGAAAGACACATGCCATCTTCCTATTGTGTAACCTAGAGGAGCACCAAACTGGAGATATAGGTAGCAAGTAATACATTCTGTGTAAACTTGGCTAAAGGATAAGTTCACTTTAAAACAAATTGTTCTTCTACCTACCTCAATCCTGTGCTGCAGTCTTGGCTGTGCCTGTACATTACAGCCCCCTAGTCATCTATGTGATGATCTTCAAGGAATGCCTCTTTTGGTGCCTGGCCTCATAGGTCTACAGGGCACTAATGTGCACACCTGGTCAAGACAGCTAATGCTTGTAGCACTGGAATAAAACAAACAGTAAAGCTCAGGCCATCAGCTCAAGCTAAGTATGCATCTACAGCAAGGAATGGTTGGTTGGGTTAGGTCAAGGGAAATAAAAGGAAATGGATAAGTGCACTTTATTTTAAAGTCAGGGATAGGGGAAACATTTGAGTGAACCTTATGTAAGTGATAAACCGCACTAATATTTTTGGAGGTGAAACAATTGTGGAAATGTCCCTATGTTTGTTTTGGCATCCTTATTGTGTGTAATTATTTGTCTGTTTTTTTTAAAGTATGTTTCCCTTGACTAGAGCCTACATTTAGGATCTTGTAAAGATTGTGTTAGTTAGGATTTCTTTCCTGATGTAGTAGGTATAACAGTCTACTATTAGTAATGACCAGCTGACTCAGTTATTTACCGAAAGCTGTCTTTATTCAATGCAGGATATAGTGACAAATGTTTCCCCAAGAATCATCCGAGGAACAACATCTGGCCACATGTATGGTCCTGGCCAGGGGTCCTTCTTGAATATTGAACTCATTAGTGAGAAGACTGCTGCTTACTGGTGCAAATCTACCACTGAATTGAAGAAGGACTTTCCCAAACATGTAAGTTGGCCTTGATTCACTCAAAATGTATACAGTAAATTATGTGCAAATGCTTTTGAAATTTCAATGATAAGAGGATTGATTTATGGAATGAATAGAGGATATTCTTCTAGCAATATGTATGTTCACTTTGTACAGTGAATGTTACTGAAAAGGGTGAAGTTGTGTTCACATTGAATACCCAATCATGTGTGAGGGAAATTCAAATAAAGGATATTTGCGAGCAAATCGTGGTTATTCCATGTGAACATTCATTTTATAAAGTCTGTTTAGTAAACAACTTCTATTCTTTTAGTTAATGAACCCTACAGTGATGTAAAAACTGTACATGAATCACAGTTTAAAGAGGGTATTTTTAATACATTTACTAAGATGAGGAGCACTTCATGTTTATGCCTCAGTTCATCTTTTGATGTATGAGTTTATTTTGCCACACTACAGCAGTTTTCAAATCATTTTGGTTCTAGTCTACCCCATGTGGGGTTAGCCAGTTGATTGGGTACACCTATCTGCACATATGGGCTAAGAAATTCCACTAATTCTACACAGAGAGACCTAATCAAGAGAGCACTTTTACCTACTATGTTGCAGGAAAAAAAACATATTCAGAACAAGCAGAAAACAAATAAGCCACTTATACCAACATGTGCTTTCTCCAGATTCCACACATTCATAGACTTTCTTCCAGCCACCTCTAGTGAGATGACAATTCTTTGATGGGACTAGTTTGATTTGAGTGGATTAAGTTCCCTGCACTGAGGCTGGTGTAAAGTTTTTGAAAGGCTTGCAAATAGGATAAAACTTTGAACCTTATGTGTGTGGTGATGTTTTATGGAGGTGGAACAATGATGTCAATCTATGGATATCTAGTGTAGCAGGTAAAACAGTTCATATATATAATCTCAACTACATAGATAACTGTTTGGTTCAATTCCAATATTAACCAATTCTCTACTTTGCCCATTATAGGAAAGTAAGAGGGTAACTTATTGAAACCAATCCTTCCCTACACACACTCACACACACACACACACATACACACACACACACACACCACCACACCACACAATCACCTTTACTTTGCTCTTGTGCAAATCCACCAGAAGTGAATTCAGACATGTGTATGGGTGAGTATGTGATTCTCTCTCTCTCTCTCACCCATGTGACAGCACTGAAGAGAAAGTCCATAATCCTGTGTAAGCTCATTCATCTGTTTACACCTTACACAGGAGTGATGGGGGAACAAGGAAAGTTGAATATATACTGCTAGGGAGAGTTAAGTTTTGTGACCCTGTTGCTTTACTCTGCAAAGAGACAGGGTCACTTTAAATGAACAGGTCTTGGTTATATAAATATATGCAAATTTATCATTCAACATATTGGGTTAACAATGTAATGATGATGTTGATGACAATGATCACGCTAACCATTGTCAAATGCACTTAAAAGCAAAATTTTAAGTAAAACCTTTAACCTTATGTGCACATAACACAAACATGTATTTGCTTCCTATCTGAAGTATGCAATTTGAGGCATATGTCTTATAGACCCACATTGGAAATAAAACTCTGCCTCTACCTTTGCCTCTCACTGTATTTATGATATGGTTTATAATTGCCACTTTGCAGTTCTGGGTACTGTATATGGGCACTGAGCATCTGCAACAAAATTAAATCCAACTGTGCTTTCCTGGAAAATGAGAGAGAAAATTAGTGTTTTCTGAATTATTTAAGTCTGCTGGCTACTGCAGGATGACAAGTAGTGTTATTGAAACTGTGTGTAGAATGACTGCAAAAGTGCCACCCATTCCACAATTAAACCAATAAATGGAGAGAATTAGTGATGTATCACTTAAAATGTTTTGAACATCATCAGTAATGGTATAGCTCTCACATGAATACTGTACAAGTTATAGTAGTTGTACTGAGCAATATTCCAATTTGGAATTTTTATCAAACCTGAAGCAGACAAACTCTGGAGCAACTGTGCATGGCAACCAATCAGCTTCTCTCTCATTTCCAAATCTTAACTACACAAACTAAAGAGAGAAGCTGATTGGTTGCTGTGGGCAACTGTTGCAGATTTTGTCTGTTCAGTATGTTCACCTAGTAAAGTATGCAAAGAAGTAAACTGAAAAAAAATTATATTGAATAAAAATTCAGACCCAGTTTTGGTTTGATTGTTCAAAGCAGCTTAGGCTAGCTGTTGTTGGACAAGACTTTCAGTGAGTTGCTGGAGATAGGTGGTCTCATTTTATTTAAACACGTTTCCCAGTGTTGCTGTTCACATTCCTAGTTATTGTACAGTATACAAAATAAACAAAAAAGGAGTACATAGACACATTGAAATCCAACCTCTTTTTTTGCAGAAAAGTGACATAGTGAAATTAGCATAACAGTTGATTTCATATCATAGCTAGTTTCTACTTACTAATAATACATTTTATGATGATTAATAAACATTAAAGGATAGACTGATTCTCCCAAATAACATGCATTGTGCATCACAACAATATCATTAGTTGATGGGTGCAGTACAGTTGCTACAAATTGGGAGATCCCAGCACAAAGCTGCAAGGGTTGGTCTTCGACACAAAAAACCTTCATGTAGGAGAGGTGAGCATGCAAACATAAATTGAAGTTTACTTAAGAAGGGGGTTAGTGTTAGAGTTAGGGATACGGGTATTGTTTATTAGTGTGAGGGTTAATATTACAGGGCTTACAGGTAATGTTATTGTGAGGGCTATTATTAGGTCAAAGGGAGGGTTAGTGTGAAGCTTAGTGTTAAAGGAAAGGTTAGTGAGAGGGTCTGTGTTACAAGAAGGGCTAATGTGAAGGTTAGTGTTAGGTTTACAGGAAAGGTTAGTGTGAAAGTAAGTATTAGAAGTGCATGGAGAGTTAGTGTGAGGGCTAGTGTTAGGTATGAAGTACCGTATAAGGAATAAGGTCAGTTTTAGGGCTACAGGAAGATAATATAAAGTGTTACAGTTACAAAAAGGGTAGTGTAAAAGTTAGAGATTGTATGTGACATTTAAATACCACCATATTCTTAGCAAGCAGTAAATCAGGTTAAAAACACACCTTCTCTGACCTTTGTGGCTGCAGCCATGTGCAGCAATTTATCCTCAAAGTTCACAGCAGAAGTAGGTCTATGCTCTCAGCACCCTAGCTCACCCTCTCACCTTGCCCAAGAGGCCCCCACCAGAGCTCTTGCTCTGTTTTCATAATACAGATTAGAAGGCTAAAAGTTTGCTGTGAATCACTGTCAGGAGGGTGACATGACCTGGCACTGACCTCAGTGCTTTGGCTGTGAATTTTAGGGTCGGATTTCTTCACATTGCATGCATCTACAGATGTCAATGAGGGCTTCTTTGAAGTTCCTTGACTGCTTGAATTGAAATTTAAAGTAGAACTCTGGCCAAATTTTTTTTAGTTTTGGGTTCATTGGGGAAAAGTTAGAGTTTATGTCAGGATTTTATTGTCATCGCTGTCCCTGTTTAGGAAATTATCTTATTCCCTGTTGTGTTACGAGAGACAGGAGAATCTCTCCAACAAAGATTAAGTACTTTTATTAGTAGAGTGAGGCAATATTGGAACCTCTGTCAGGTTTTACGATGTTGTCCATTTCCCAGTAAGGAAAATGTCCTTTCTTTCTCTTGTGTCACTAGAACAGGGAGGGAGAGACAATTGTCTCAACAATGACATAGACAAAGAAAAGATAATAAATATTCTAAAACATTTCTCTCCTCTATACAAAAATGCACCTTAGACTCTTAAGACCTATGTGCTGAGGTTAAAATGTGCATTTAGCATGCATTACTGCAATGTTAGGCTCCCTGTGTGATGTGTTTCAATTTATTTAGAATGGTACCCCAACACACAAGTTGGTAGTAATGGACCTACTAGTTTATTTATTCTATTAATTGCCTATTCCAAATGATAAATAATAATATTTTAAAATGATTAATATTCTAAATTAATCCATTTCCATAATTTAATGAACCAAAATTGAGCGGCATATTCTACAGCAACCATGTCACTGTGGTAAAAAAAACCGCTTAGGGATGATCGAGTTTGTGGCAACACAGGGTTCTCCGTAAACTCTGGTTTGTACAGTTCACTAAAAGGCTGAACTAAAATGTCCTCTTTCCTGTCTACCCACTAAAACAAACCTCTGGCTGTTGCAGGCCGTAATCATTTATTTAGCTGTGGTAGTACTACCACCACTAAATGTGACTGGTTCCCACTCATGGCCACACATTTAAACCCCCTCAGGATTTACACCATGAGGACATTATTTGGGCTTTTTTTCTAAGGCATGCGTGTTTATTTAGCATTTTTTGTAAACATAAGTAACCAGGGTACTATCTACTACAATATGTCCCCCGCAGACCCCCACATCCTCTTGTGGACCCAATATGGGGAAGAGGCACTTGTCCTTGCCCACTAAGGACAAGGTGTCTAAGCCACTTTCCAGGCTGGATGTCTGGATAAGGGTCTGAGGTTTTTTTTTTATTTGTCACTTCTGCTGTAGATTACACTAAAGCAAAAGTGACATTTTAAAATGGAATTATCCTTGATAACTGTTTTTTCTTTTTAAAATGTCACTTTTACTCTAGTATAGACTACAGGTACGCCGCTTCACTTACAGGTTTACAGCATCCCCCAAGCATATAATTTAAAGGATTTTTTTTTATTGTTGTCTTTTAAACCTTATTAAAAGGTCTGTTCCCTGCTGAACAGTATTAAAATTCCAACTCATTTCACCCAGTCTCTTATCCAGGCATGCAAATTTCATGGCAAGGAAATAGAGGACAGCTAGCATGCACCCCCCCTTCCTTGACCCTAACACCTGACCAAATAAAAATAAATAAAGACAATTTGATTAATTATCGCCGATGTAAATGCATTATCAATCATGATGGACCGCTGCCTGATGATTTTTCCCCACTGCCATCATGACCCATCACCCAACGATGTTGCCAAGCCACACTCCTGCCACTAAATGGCAGAGTCCCTATAACCGCTGTTATGTAAACCCAAGCCCCAATGATTCCGGGTGACACCATTGACCAAGTATGGTCATGATCATATTTGATGAATGAAGTCTCCCAGGCTCCACGTCTGTTTGTCTACAGAATTTGGGCAGGTGAACTGGACAATTTTAGCCAAATAGTTTGCTAGGTCTGCGAATAGTGAATGGGCTGGGTTTCGGTTAAACTCACCTTCAACCTAAACCTGAATCTCATCCTGGTAACAACTTGGTTGCTTTAATATTGAGGAAATTACATTTAGGTGTTGCTTTGTAGGTCACAATGAACCAGAACATTACTGATCAGAAGCAGTTTATAATTTAGTCATATTGAACATTTAAATATATCAACTGCACTCTTACAGTTTGCGTTTTTTAACGACTTTAACTGTGTACTATCGAAATAAAAATACCATATATAATCTGAAGCAAAAGGCACAACCTGCACCATATTTCCACTACATACAGTCCAATAGAATATTGCTTTGCTATTATGGTATTTAATTTCTTAAATATTTCTTTCAATATTTCTTCTTTAAATATTCCAAGCACAAGTATGTAGTTCAGAAAGAAAAATAAAGCATGGGCTAAAAAGGTTAATGTCTGATTAAATTATTCATACACGAAAACCAGGTGGGGGAAATGTATAAAATGAGAAAGAATGCAGGTCAGATATGTCAAGCCATTCTGAATGACTTGTCTTTATCACTATGCAGAATCTTCTTATTAAACATTGCACCTTCAGTCTATAAATCTATTCTTTCCTCGCTACCTTAATATGACCATATCCATCTAGATTGACAGATTCTACAGACGTGGATTTCCCAAGAGGCAACAGTGTTACTTATGTCAGTAGATGGCATTATTTACTTCAATGTTCTATTATTAAATTGATAACAAGATAATTCCTTTGCTTCTTGCAGACATGACAGGATTTGCAATTGTTAGCTCTCTTACTGCACATGCTTTGATGTCCTGCGTGGCTGTATGTTTAATAAGGGGCATCTTTTATTTCATTATTGCTCTAGATCAGATGCTGGTTAGTATGATAGTGAAAAGGAGGAACACGATCAAGTTGCAGATATGTACATTTACATATATATCCTGTATTATTTTTATAAGTAAAGATGAACAAATTGTGCAGATTAGAATTCAAGTTATAGAGCATCTTCATATTAAACGTGAACCTAGCATCACATATTAGACATGTAATCCCGCCAAAAAAATAGCTTCTTTTTGGATCTATTCGAATTTTGATTTCTTCCATTGTTCGGATTTCAGATCCCGAAATCCGAATAATGAACCAAATCGGGTTTTGGATCTAAAATTCGGCTCGTTATTCAAATTTTGTTTCGGAAAGTTTCACAACAGGAAGTCACATGATCTTGCATGTAATGAAACCCCCAACAGCCAAAAATATCTGTTTGGCCAGAGAACAGTCACATTTCCTATTTAGTTTTGTTTTCAATGAAATTCAAACGGATCCAAGTTTTCGTTAAATGACCATTCGGATTCGTTGGCATTAAGACACAATGGAATTTAGAAATTTGGATGCATCTGAATGTCCGTATTTAATGAGATTTGTATGAGTTAGAATAGTGTAAGTGGAACACTGACAGGTATTTATGACTTCTCATAGAGATCACAGTATAGACCCTGACAATTGCTTCATCTGCTTTTCTCTCTAGAAGAATGGCCACCTGTCTTCATTCATTTTTTAAGGTCATCATCTATTTCCTGGGCAAAGATGCTGGCTCAGATGTGACTCAGTCTGCCTGTGCAGTTTGTGGCTGTGTTCATGAATGTCTGACACAGATCAGCCCCTGCTGCACCCTTGCTTGTGACTTGCTATGAAGTTGCAATGTTTGGTCTGATGGCATTATCTCAGCCAAGTGAAAGTCACTTGGCTAAAGCTCAAGGGCTGCTTTTTAATACTAAATTCTAAAGTTTTTTGAGATATGTTAATATTCCTAAACTATGTGACAGATTTGTTTTGTAAATATTACAATATAGATTAAGTTACAGACAGCTACAGATAGATATGCAAAGTCACTGAAATCTCCTTTCTCCTTAAAAAAATCTCTTTTTTTTTAACTCATCTACTTTAATGCTATTTCCTTTCACCAATGTCTTAGATTTTAGGCACGCTAGAAAACCTGCTTCTCTGGAGTTAAGACTTATTTTCATTTTGACATCTTTCCTCTAAAGGCATGTTTTTGTGTGAGAGCAGTAACAAATAGTTCCAGGTGTCATTCTTGTTCAAATCCATACAAACTTAATGGGAAGAGAGAAATAACTGGATCTCTACAGATTGCAGGTCAAACCAGAATACCATGGTTTTCTGTATTAAAAATACAGTGTACAAGGCTGGATTTAGATCTTTACCCCACCCTATTGTGCTGGTTGAATTGGTAGCAACTCGTGGCAATGCTTTGGATTGCTTTCTTCAGTTAAGTAGATATTGATATTGGATAAAAGTCATCCACAGCACAACTGTTCAGTGTGTCATGACCGAATGTGGTAGTAGGCCAATCCATGTTTCTTCACAGAGAACTAAATGCAGTATTGTTGCTATTGTCAAAAAAACTATAATCATTCACCACCAACACTATATATTCTGTTTCTGCACAGATGGTTTATCTCAGTCTTTATTGGTGAAAAAGTGTGAAATGTCCTAATTTTTCTCCATTAAGTCTACTATGAGACAAAAATGTTCTATGAGACAACAAGTTCAAGTGCTGCATGAGAAATAGAGATATCTTTAAAAAAAGAAGAGCCTCTGGAATGAATGCAAGACAAATGTGAGAATAAACATGTGCTGGCCTGGTATTGAGATTGAGAAAAGGAAAACAACAAAGGCTATAGAGGAAGTGAACCAATCAGCCATATAAGGTCCTCTGATCACAGTGTCCTTCATTCTTAATTGTCAGTGACTTACTTACAGGTGAAACTCGAATAATTAGAATATCGTGCAAAGTTCATTTATTTCACTAATGCAACTTAAAAGGTGAAACTAATATATGAGATAGACTCATTACATGCAAAGCAAGATAATTCAAGCCGTTATTTGTCATAATTGTGATGATTATGGCTTACAGCTCATGAAAACCCCAAGAACCCCAAATCCACAACCTCAAAAAAGTAGATTATTACATGCAATCAATAAAACAAGGATTGTACATAGAACAATATCGGACCTCTGAAAAGTACAAGCGTGCATATGTACTCAGTACTTGGTTTGGGCCCCTTTTGCGGCACTTACTGCAATTACTTTTGCACGATATTCTAATTATTCGAGTTTCACCTGTATATCATGGCATAAAACTGTAATTACACAAGGTTCCAGATCTAAAATGCCAAGGAAGCACTTTAATGTAATAATTGCTTTAAAGTAGTATTAAACTCTCAAACTGTTTTCAATAATTAATCCAGATGAAACCAATATGCATTGCCCTGCAAAGCATTGCTTTACATTTTTGCCCTAACACTTACAATGATCATGTTTCTGAACAGCTGCTTCCAAGTCTCTCAGCTCAGCTTTCCTAAACTTCCTGTCCAGTACAAGATCACAAAGAACAGAGCAGTCTCCAGCAAGTAGTCCATCTACTAGCTTGGAAAGGGGGGCAATGGGGAGGGTGAGTAGCTTGATTTGCTGGTTCTGTGTGTTTGTGGAGACACACACAGCTCACTAGCCCACTCAAGGGTGGCTGCATAGCACTCTGCTTAAGAAAGCAGACACTCTAAAACAGGAAGTCAGGACCAGTGCTCAGGAGACCAGCTGATTCTGCAAGAAAATAAAGCTTTTAAACATCAAGGAGCAGCATCCATTGTAAGTGATTTAATCAGCATTTGAAATAGCTTAAAATCATTTTGACTTTAATATCACTTTAAGGCAAGGGGTGAGAACTAAAATGTACTGGTCTGGAATGTCCATAGACACTGAAGAGCTAAAAAATAGCAATATCTTTTAAAGATACAGACTAACCAACCCAAACTTAACTTTTGTAACATTTGGAACTACCATTGAACATACTTATCATGTGTACCTTTCTTAGGATACACATTTTCACAGTTCATAGTCTGTTGTAGTAGACTATTATATAGTAATGTAGTTAATGTAGTAGAATATTAAATCTTTTTCAAAATATCCAGAAGTCCTCAAACTACCAGTTAAAATAAGCCATCATTACCAAGTTCAAATTGGTATTTTTAAGGCTTCTAACCACACTTTTCATGTACCTTGTTTTTCTAGTTTGCTAGAATTCACATAGTTCCTGAAAAACCTAACTTGAGCTACAACAAACCATTTTTTGAGGAATTTGGTGCTAGAACCATCAGTATTTTCATAGTAATTGCTTGTCTGTATGCATGCCTGTGCTGGGCCACTTTTTCCATGCTTTGAGAGACTCTCATCTACAATGTTGAATTAAACACTGACGTCAGAAGCCAAAACTACAATAGGGCCTGCCAAGTTTCTAAGCCATGACCACCCACACATACTGTACATTATATGAACATCAATCAAAACAAGAGCCTACCCCTTTATTCCACAATATGATGCTTTTTGTTTTTGTTGCTCAGTTTGACTTCAAGGTACTTTTGTACCTTTGTGGTTTGTCCTAATGTTTTTTCACATTCATATGGTGACAGAGAGCGCTTTCATGTGGTATGTATTTTTATTTTGAATTTTTAGTATGAAGAAAGAAAAACAAATTAGAAAATAATTACCAGTCAGTTTTCTGTAATCAGTTCAGCTCCAGATATTTACCTCAAAATCTATGTTTAAGTTCTTTTGAGTACATGGAGATCACATAAATCATAGTTTGCCTTTTCTTTTTGGGTTTTTTCCCTTTGATCTGTACATTGTGATAGCTATGGATGAGTTGAGATATTTATACAGATGGTGTGACAACGCTGTTTTCCAATGCTTGTGATAACAATATTACAGAATGATGTTTCACAAACTTGTACATTTAGAATATCAAATGTGTTTATTGGGACCTAAAGGATAAAGGGATGTTTTTTGTGTTTTTATTTCTTATTTTTATTGCTTAATTATATGTTAAACATGCAGACTGGTTCAGGTAAGTGGAGATGATCCATCCTTTATTGCAGTGATCTTTTGCTGCAAGGGTAGGCAGTTCTAAGGAATGGTGCCCTGCTCTTTTATGGTTTTCCAATCTTTAAGGAAATCTCACTGATTTCAGAGGTAAATTTAATGGAGTACTCTTACAATACTTTTAGATTGTAAGCCCTCGCGGGCAGGGCACTCCTTATTATCTTGTATAGTAGGAAACCAGCTGCACTCCTTACTGGAAAAATAGTAAACCTGCAAAGCAGGTGGTGCTTGTAGCAACATTCACCATCGCGGCCATTGATGGCTAAACAACATCAGCCCGTTGTCCAGGATACAGGGCACAAGTAGACCATGCCCCCGTCCACCGGCGCATATGCCCTAGCGTCCTGTACTTTGGACAATGGGCTGATGTTGTTTAGCCGTCAACGGCCGCGATGGTGAACGCGCTCTTTTCCTCCATAAGTCTGCCACATGTAAGTTCTATTTCAAACTGAGAAAGGCGGGAATCGCTCTGTATGTGCTGTGATTGAGTGGGAGGGGGTCTGCTTTTATTCACATGTCTATTTAAATGGTGATGGTGTGTTTGACTATGTCATTCTGAGCCTGATGAAGGGATACTTCTGAGACCCCGTAAGCGCTTGTACTGAATGGCAATCTGTTATTAAAGGACTTTTTGCTGTAAATATTTGTGGTGTGCTGGTGACAATTTCTACTACTCCTTACCATCTTGTCTTGAATTGTATTGTGATTGTAATGTCTTCCTTATATTGTAAAGCATTGCACAAACTGTTGGCGCTATATAAATCCTGTATAATAATAATAAAAATAATAGTGAAGGGCTGGGGGCAACTTTTGGAACATAGTTATAAAATGGCTCGTTACCTAGAAGTGATTATTTCAGTTTGATCTTCTCAAAACCTACCTGTACTGGTGTTCACAGCTGTCCCTGTTGTATGTGCGTCTCTGCAGAATCAGCCTGTTTCTCACCTAGACTGAATGCTGAGGGATACTTTTTCTTTCATGCACAATGAATTTTTACCTCCCACTGAACTTTTGCCAAATCTTACCCTGAGCATGTGTTTAATCATTCCAATGCTTCCTCTACTGGTTTATATTGAAAAGTGCAACTCTGCCATTCATCTGCTGTCATATGCAGGAAAGCTATTTAAACTTGCTTGTTTGGGAATTGCCTGAGCAAAGATCCCTATTAGATTCTGTTCCTAGGCTGTTCCTGTTCTTGTGTTTGCCTGTAACTGTCCCAGATTTCCATTGATGACTTGGATTCACTCTGACAATTCCTATATGCTGCCCACTATACCCTTTTGCTTGTCTTGACCACAGTCTACTACACCTTGTTGCATTCAGCTGTTGCGAGTGAAGATGTATTCCAGGGCTTAAAACTTTGGAGCTGCCCATTATTCCTTGCTGGGTTATCTAGTGACTACCTGCCAGCTTCTTAGAATCTGTGCCTCATTTCTCTTTAGGGCCTATATTACTCTAGCCACATGGAAGGTCCACTAACACCATAATAGGTTATTTCTAAACCAGGTAATCACATTACAGCAAATAAGCACAAATCCCTGGGGTTATTCGAATATACTTCAAGACCATACACACACTTATCTTTATTAACAGTGTAACTGCACAGTGGGGATAGAAATTTACAATCATTCACAAGTGTCTTTCCTGATTATTTCTTTATCATTTAAATTTGATGTATACTCTCTATTTATGACTCTAAACCTTTTATTTGCCATGATCTTAACAGGCTGCAGTTCACATAAGGTCTGAATGTCTGTTTAATATGGGTGGAGTCTTCTACAGCATTATGCAGGTTGGGAGAAGTGATGAAGAACAACCACATAATTCCCATGTTTCCTGGGATAATGTATTCATGCTGTTACTTCCTTTATCACTTCATTACTTATTTTATCATCTAATGATGCTAGACAATTATTTACAGTAGGGTCCAGTCCCGGCCAATAGTTAGGTGGGCACTTTTATTTATAAGGTTATAGAATATGATCACAGATTGGTTGGTGGGAGAATGCAAATATTAGTAGTGGTGAAGGGGTAAGTGGGGTTTTGGGATTTGTGGCATTACTGAGGGGCCTCCACCTTCTCTTTTTCTGCTGCACTACACAGTGAAGGGACTGTAACCATCAAGTATATTTTATTCCGTTTTAAGTTTCTGTTATGCAGCTATTCACTTTATTAAGTGCAAACATGTCGTTACTCTTTAAAGAGAATTTGTAGGTCCTGTAAAAAAAAATGAGACAGATGTCCTACGCAGAGGTGAATTAAACATATGAACTTACCCCATATTGACTGTATTTATTTTTAAAGCCCCTTAAATATGAGCATAACAGCTGGCCAATCTCTCTTTCTATTAATATATCCCTGTCAATGGGAGGTAATGTAATTCTCAATGGCACATATTTAAACATATCTACTAAAAATAAACTTCTGATTAACCTTGTCTTTGTAATTGTATTCAATCTTGGTAACTATTGGTAGAGGAATGGTAAATATTGGCCATAGGGACTGATTGGTAGTCCATACCAAGTTTTGGTTGTAGACAACAACCAAAACTTGCTAATACATACATCATGTTAAATGCCCTTTACTTGAATCTGCTTTTTTTTTTTGGATGCAGTGTGGGTAAAATGTGGAAGTAGTAGAAAAATAAAGGTCACTGTCTTTCTAACAAACCCCTGATCTTGCTACATTTACATTTACATAGAGACAAAGAACGGAGATAGTAATGCGAACATTTCTTGAATACTGCAATGCAGAAGATAAGTGTCAGTGTTGTTTTCCTCCTTGAAACATTTCAATGCAATGTTCTGTAATAATTATTTAAACAGGGCAATGTTTCTCTAATTAATAAACTTGTTAATGAAATTAACAGCTGTTGAAGGCATCACATTCCAGACTCTACACTTTTTTGGTGAGATCCCAGAGGACCTTCGTGCTTCGTGAATATAATTTGACAAAACCTTACTCAGCCACTTCTAATTTACAGCAGCTCACCTCTGACTCGCTTGTACTTTTGTCTAATAAAAAATTTAGCGTATATCCTGAACAGAAATAGTTGCCTTGATTTCTAATGTGCTTGACAATAGCATTCTATTCCAGTCACGTTACTGAGGTCTATTTACAGGCTGCTTAGCATCAGCGCACTACGTCTGAGCAAGACATGAATCTTATCCTGTACCTTGTTCTGGATTTTTCATTGTGAATTCAATTTGTCTGCTTCTTTTATTTAGTTCATTGGTCCCACTACCAGTTTTTTTAATATGTGATGAATTGTGGAAGGTGCTGCACAGACTTAAAACGCTACGCGGAATAGAAATGTGTTATTTGCGCCAAAGTGTTAGACCTTGGAAAAGTGCCATATTTGGAGAATACTGATTTGTAAAATCAATGGTAAAGCAATTATCTTATATGGCTCTGTAATTTTGTTTAATATACCTGATCTCTCACCTGAGAGGGACAGGGTGATGTAAATATGATGGCATCATTAATTGTAAGTGTATTTTCAAAATTTAAAATGCTTATAACAAGTATAAAAAATAATGAGAAATATATATACAAGTAGATTTACTTGTCTTTCCTTTTTTTAATGTAGAAACCTCCAACCTTCTGCAGTAAAACAGTAATTTTGAGTGGTTACCTCTGCTGTAAATAGAAGGCCCTTCATACTACCTATGGCTGGCACTGGGTTTTCCATATCTGGCTCTCCAAACTCTCTTTAAAGTCCTATGTAATATTGAGTAAAGAGTGGGATTGGCCATGTAAAAATGGCATCTGCCAAGCTAAAAGAATGGACCAGGCAGATTGCCAGTTTTAAGTGTTTTTTTAAAATCTGTGATGAAATACAACAACTTCTCAGTAAAGATACCAACATGTACACAGACTGGGCTACACAAGCCTTTTTCTAGTGACTGGACAGTTCTGCAATAGATCAGGCTATCTAAAGTTATGGTGTCAGTTGTAATATATATGCAGAAAGAGAGTAAGCAAGTCATGACAGTTTAGAGCTGCATACTCATGCTGAACTGGGTTTCAAATGAACAATTGTTAAATCCAATTTAAATGATTTCTGAATGGATAGCAAGAGGTTCATACAAGTGCCATCAGCAGATAAACTCTAAACTGAGCCTACTGTGCAGATAATAGTGATGTGTATGGGAATTTTAACCACTTCAAGACCAGGTGTTTAGACACATTTTTCAGTATTCAGTGCTGCGGCACTTTGATTGACGTTTATTCCATCATGCAACACTGTACTGAAATGAATTTTATACCCTTTTTTGGGGACAGATAGAGCTTTCTTTTGGTGGTATTTAATAACCACTGCGGTTTTTATTTTTTACTTTATTAAAGAAAAATATTGAAAATTTTTGGGAAAAAAGTTGTTTTATTAATTATATTAGGAAACAATGATTATTACCCATATTTTTGGTAAAATATAAAAGACGGGGTCACATCGGGTAAATAGACACCAAACATGTTATGCTTTAAAATTGCACCCTCGAAATCGCAAAAAAAACTACCATACCCAAAATTGACCATAGGTGACGCTTTAAAAGCTTTTACAGCTCATCAGTTTTATCAGTGATTGATAGCCCTAGAACTATTGCTCTCATTCCGACGTTATGTAACATGTGTGGAGTAATGGGCGAAATCGTCGTTGTCACATGTATGCGCATCCGACGCCTGTTTGACTGTTTGCATGCATGTATGTATGGGGGGGCTTTAAAAAAAATAAAAACATTTTTAATTCTTTTTTATTTTTTTGTAATTTTACATTTGGGGGGGGGGCACTTACATTTTTGTCCCTATTTTTTTTTCACTTCATTGTATTGCAATAACATAGGGGGCTAAGAAAAACCCCTTATGTGATAGCAAAATATGTGACAGGTCCTCTTTATGGAGACATCCGGGGTCTCCAAGACCACTAATGTCACCTAGGACACCCCTGAAGAAGCTGATGATGCAGAGATCTGCTTCATCAGCTTCTCTCCAGCATCTGAAGCTGGAGAGTGACACAAGAATGCGGAAGTGATGTAATATACATCAGTTCCACATTCTGACAGCGGAGAGGGGATCGGAGGGAGGTCGTGAACCGACCTCCCTCTGATCCCAGGTGACAGAGGCACTATGCTGGTCCCGGGCTCTCACCGGGTACAGCGGAGCCTGGGACCAGTGTGACAGTGGGAGGGGGGGAGCCGCAGAGGGGGGGGCGCACATCTCGGGACCTCATACAAGCGATCCGCCGGCTGTATATTAACGGGCATCGCTGTCTGTTTTTCAAATATTGGGGAGCTAAGATTGAAATTTACACAGCTGAAGAAATTGTATTGTACTGAAGTTAAATATTACTTACAAGTAATGTTCCTCTACCTATATTTGTATAGTTCTTAGGCTGATCTCACTCATGTCACAGAGTGTGACCAGTGAAGCCTGTCCTCTCATCTCTCAGATAAGTAACTATTGATACAAATTGTCTTTTTAGCTATCGGTTTGGTGTGAATTCTTCTTTCTGATTATTAAACTAAAGGGCATTAATACTCCTACTGGCCTTTCTCCACTGCCCCTCCATTGTAAGGGGTCCTTCTCCACCAACCACCAATGTATAGGTGTCCCCACAGTTGATCCAGAGGAAGGGAAAACATTTAATTTACTCCAACAGGGGAGAAAAATTCCTTTCTGATCCCTTAAGGCAATCAGGTATTCCCTGGATCACAATCTCTGGTGTTTATTTTACTTCCAAAAATGTTAATATCTAGTAATAATCTGTGCATTTAGGAATGCGGCCAGTTTTTTTTTAAAACCATGAACTGAGCTAGCTAGAACTAGCTCCTGAGGGATTCTATTCCACACTTTCACAACTCTAACTGTGAAGAAGCCACGTGGGCACATGTTTTTCCTGGTCATTGATATTTGTTTCATTTTAACATACTTAATTCATATTGCCAAATATATAATTTTATTGTAGAGAAAATGATTTTCCATGGGTATCAAATACTCTTGGTATATCATACTGTATTCTTTCTTCTGTTTTATTATTTTACATCCAGAACTTGCAGTTTATGCTTATGTCCCAGGAGACATAATTTTGGTAGGTATTTTCTAAGACCTAAAATGATTACAAGGTTGAATTTGATGTCTCTGTGGGGGATCACTAGGATAGGAGTTGAAAGCAATTCTCCCTAATAGGGTGAAGCAGTCATTAAATTATGACAAAAGGTTTCCTTTGGTTCCACTTCATAACAAAAAGAATACCTAATTCAGTTTTTTTAACTAAAATGCCTAAATGCCTTGACAGTGATCATGGGGAAAAGCTAATGAATCCTACAGTTTCAAAACTAAACAAAAACACATATAACATATCTGGATCAACTGGAACTGACAACTGTACCACAATAAATGCTTTAACAGAGTAAGGCTCTGTTTATCAAACAAGAAAGACGTCCTCACTAGTTTTTTTTTGTGTTGCACATAAAAGCCTGACTTTAGACCATTGATTATTTAACACACTGTACACCAGAGGAAAGATCAAAGACATGTTGGTTTGTTTAAGCCTTCATCTTAAAAAAAGTTTAAAAAGGCTCTGATCGCATCCATGTGCTACATTACACTTGTTCTGTTCTCTGATCTACATCAATAGGGCACACCAAAGTTAAATAGTTGTCCAAAAATGGCTAACTACAACAATATCGAGACTAATTTATGAACTATGGTGGAAAGGGACAGTGTATGTATGGCTAACTGAAACCCTAATGGACATCATCATTATAGTACACTAACAAACTCCCAGGTGCAATCTGGTTTCTATGTGCAACACAACGATATTTTATTATTTTTTTCATGAACTATAGTTATAGGATAGTTCCAGTTCAGTAAATGGATAAGTCTGCACACACATCAACACTGTGGTTGACCTATTCAAGAAAATTGTAATAAAAAGACATTGGGCCTTATTGGAAAGGAAGCTGTAGAAGTGTTTTTCTAAATTTACTTTTCTTCCCTGGTATCTTAGAAAGGCATCTCATGCATTATTTTAAGGGGGTTATTCACTATGGAGCTGAAGAATATAACCGTAGCTTCGGGTGATCGTTCGGCTCTCTTCGGCCGCCCCTGCCCTTTGGTTCAGTCAAACTGAAGGGCTGCTGTACGGCTATTTACAATAGCCCATACAGCAGCCGAGGGCAGCCTAGCGGCTCAGCCAAGCCGAAGGCCTATCCTTGTGACAACCGAAGCGTGGAGAATGGTCGGCCAAAGCCGACCAATCTCTAAGCAAATGACAGCTGGGCAGAGTCAGCTGTGATCTCACGGCTCGCGGCTCACTCCACCCAGTTGTAATGACGGATCAGCGTCCCCAAATGACTTGGGGATGCTGATCTGTCATTAAACAATAACAACTGGGCGGAGCCATTTGTAAATTAATTTTTCAACTGTTTTTTTTTCCCATTAATTGCACTTCTTTTCTATTCTGCTCGGTAGCGCAGAGGTACCGAGCAGAATAGCCGAGCTGAATGCTGCTCGGCAGCATTCGGCTATTCGCTCACTAACGTTCGGCCCCTATGCATTGCAAAATGTAATGCTCACTTTTGGGTGAGGTCTAATTGATTAGCACTGATAATTCAAGATGCTGTTCTTAATTATTATTATTTATTGCAAACATAAATCCTTGACAAGGCTCCCTTAACAAAACAGGTTTTTCTCTGCAAATATTACAATTTAATTGAAATCATATTTAAAAATCCTTTTTCTACCACTCCATTGTGAAATAATGCAGATTACTCTTTCAGTTTTCATAATTTGCTTCACTAAGTATATGATATTCCCAGACCTTCATGCATCTTTAAATGGCCCTGCATGTATTTCAAAAAGTGCGCTGGGGTATGTCCCTGGTGGAATATGCTCCCTCCTACATTATGTCTATGGAGGGTGCCTTGGTTGTTACTCTAGCCTGGACTTCAAGCATGACTTCCTCTCCATCTTCTTTACATGCGGAGTGGGGGGATTATTAGTTTACAGAAAGAAGATAACATTGTTTTATGCTTCCATCTCACAAGAAGTGACAAGGACATTGCATTTCCGGCAAGATCAACCCCATCCAAGTATCTACTCAGTTTGGGACCCGACATATGTTTCTTTTACTGTTATTATCCGTGGTATATGTATTTTTTTCATTGTATACAAAGTTGGAATTGACTAGACTTCTGACAATTGTTCTTGAAAGTCATAGAAACAATTTAAAATTGAATTATCCTTGCAATATGTTTTCATTAACTAATGCTGTAATCTTGTATTTTAGATTCTCATTGCGAGCATAATGTGCATCTACAACAAAGATGACTGGATCACACTATCACAAATGGCTGAGGTAAATTAACCCCATCAAATTTCAATATGCCAATCAGGTTTTGCAGCTTGCATCAGTTATTTAATAGCAAGTAGCATACATATTTTGGATGCATAGTCTGTGATCTATAGGTCTAGATACCAAAATGTTTACAGTCCATGTGTTATTAGAGAAAACATTTGTTTCAGTCAGTTGTATTTGGAACCACATTAAAAGTTAAAATCTAAAATAAGTTAAAGCCCTGCCTAACAGCAAACACCCCAAGATGCCTGTTGGGGAACAGCTTTTTACTTGCTAACAGTGCCATAAGCATACTTCTTAGGGGGAAATCGTTTTTAGACATAACAGCAGTTTGTGACAGCTGAGACAACCTGATTTGTCTTGAGGTAGACATAGAAGCTTTTACACACATAGGGAGATCTGATGGAAAGTTATATGTTATCATCATGGAAATCATGATTTAAGAGCAAAGCAGTGGGTCATCTGTTATATTCAGTTAAATCAAATTTGGGTAGAAGAGGCCATGTATGTCTCTTCTCTCAAAAGACGCCTTCCTCTTTCTGCTGGAATTTCTGTGTACATGCTCAGAGAAGTGTACACTCTGTAGGATGCCAGTAATGGAGTCGTCTTCTGAGATACTGTAACTCCAGAACACATACACAGGAGTGACTTCTTCAGTAGCTGCCCAATGGTTAAAAAATAAAGACGCTAGGTGTGAAAGAATTGCTGGAGAATATGGCAGAGGCGAGCAGGGGCAATAGAGTGGTGAGGAAAGGGCACAGAGCTGGAGGAGGACAAACTATATGAGAAATTATAATGCCCAGCAGACATGTACAGTGTAAGCGCATGCGCCTTCGGACTTCTCTTAGGAGTGTACACAAAACTGTATTTTAAAGCAGCAAGCAAGCATTGACACCTTATGAACAGAAGTAATCATATCCAATAGGCTCACGAGGTAATACAAAAATGACACAGGTCCTAAAAATAAAATAAAAAAAATGGCTTAAAGAGGAACTCTGGGATATGAATGATTAACCCTTGCAGTGGGGCCACCCCAAAATGCAAGGGTCAAATGCCTATTTTGCCTAGGGAACTAAAATAACAAAGCAAAGATAAGCCTGAAGTTCTTCTTGAAGCATTACAACTGAAGTTTTACATTTTGAGTTCACATAGACTTTGCGTGTTTGAGGGTTGTACTGGATAGTACAGGTGACTATCCAAATATGTAAAGCTTTTGTTTTTATTTCTGTAATATAATCTGTCCCTGGAAATGTATTTAATTTTAACCTTAAAGTACAACAAATAAGAAAAAAAAGAACAATTTAAATGTAAAACCTGTAATGTAATATAATTACTAATTTCTATAGTACACCATCTTAAAAAATGTTTTTGTTTTCCTTCCTTTAAAACATTTAAGGTTCTATAAATGAATCTTTTATACTTTCACATTAGCTAAGTATAACAGCCTGCTAATTGGTTTTGCTTCACAAAGTGTTTAATGTATCTAACTACATATTGCTTATTTTATATTTTCTCCTTGCAATGTAAACTACTAAAGGAAGAGGAAAAAACACACTTTGGGGATTTAGGGGGATGAAATTAAACATGATCAGTAATTGGCTTTCTGATCTTCAGGACTAGGTCCATTTTATACCTGTATTTACCTAATTGACCATGAAATCTTTTGTAAAATCTATGCTTGACAAGAGCTTTGCTACTTTAAGCAGTCTATGATAAATGGCTTTATTATGTTGTGTTCTCCCTTTTAGAAAGCTGCAATGCTTAGTGTTCTTTTCATCTTTAATGGATGCCAATTTGCAAAAAGGGAGCCTTGGACGGTGGCTTGATGTAGATTTACAATTCAATGTGCTGTATTATATACCATGTTAAAAACGACAGTCATGTGTAAAATGTAGTTTATCCTACCCGTGTTTCATTTAACAAGCAGAACAAGGCTGAAGAGCCATCTCTGCTATGGATGTGACAGTATATATATTGGTTTATAGTTTCCATCTTATGTGTCAATTTACCTTTAATATAAGGCCTCTGTTACACACCAAAGCAATTTAGAGCAGGCCTGCCTTGCACCAAAGTGGTCAATTGTGCATTATTGATTAAACAATAATTCTCAAAGTAAAGTGCCACGTTAGGCAGGGGTCAAGAGCTGAAAGCATAGCAGGGGCATTAAGTAGTAGTTTAGGCGACTTACAAAATGGATTGCATATATTAGGTCTACGTCTCATTTGGCAGCCATTTCTCAAACTGTTTTGTATAGCCGTATGTGTGCTCTGTGAATTATGCAGTATGTTCTTTGCTAATTCACAGGGGATAACTTTGGTCTTAATTGCTGAGTGATGATCTTTTATAATGTAAAATGATAAACTAGACCCACTATTAAATAATGGAAGTAGAGCAGTCTGTTCTGTAGTTTAAAAGGATCCACCTGTGAGATACACTTAAAGTAGTATAAACCTTAGATGGAAAAAGCATGTTTCCTTTTAGCAGCACAGTACAATAAATTATTAGTTTCTTTATACTTATTTTGCCCCAAAGACTCACGTTTTCTTTCCTCTACTATCCTCATGCCTCCTTGCAGCACTTCCCTCAAAATTTGGACAGAGGGAATGCTCTGCACATATTCAAGTGACCTATGCATGACCTTCCATGATTCCTTGCAGCTCACTCCTTTGTGCATATGTACCTTTATGTATTTTCTGCTTGCTGGTTGGTTTGGTGGTGCCATTGCGTGTCAGTGCACAGTGCTTGCCAGGGAGCGATGGAGCCACCTTCCAGGGGGAAATTAACTGGATGTAATTTTTGATCAATGGTTGTCCTGGAAAAGGACACTAGAAGGGAAATTTAAAAAAAACAAGGACTTAAGGGGTATACAAATAAGATGTTGACTTTTACAGGGATGGTTTAATATTATTTTAAGACTTTTTGGTCCATAATAGGTGAAAGGCAGAGGTCTCAGAGTTGAGATTTAACAAGTTTTAATATTTAAATTAAGTGATAAAGAGCCAAAATACATGGATATATTCACAAAGGATAAACTGCCAGGTGACACCCTTATTACCTGGTTGAGAGTTATAACTTTCTGAGATTTCTTTTAATTTTGCACAGCTGCTTATTTGGGTTCAATTAGATAGATGCAAAAGTAACACAGTTTGTCATCTGCCTGATGCACTGTGGCAGGGGTGTCTGTATCTTAAAGTGCAAACAAAGAATATTTTTAACAAATTGCACAGGTAAGGTTTTTTTTTTTTTAGCAGAAGAGACTGTGCAGATCTCTTCTGTCAAAAATGGTCCTACCTGCTTGTCAGCATGTTTTTTTTGTGCACTGAGCCACGCATACGCAGCCCAGTGCACAGACCTGGCATGCCAAGATGAAGTAACTGATATGTGCGGGAGTTACATCATGCCAGCCTTGCCAATCAAGGGGCAGAAGACCGTGAGGAGATTGCAGCACTGGCAATGGAAGGGAGAATGGAGGGGTTGCAAGGTTTGCAAAGTAGATCAGCCATAATGTGCTTATATGCTGTGCATACTAACACATTATGGCAAACACCCCATGCAAGATTTTTTTATATAACAACTTCTGCTTTAAGAGGGACTGAACAGACTTACAAATCCTTTGACAGGTAAACCATTGACAGTGGTATGTATTTAGGGCAGTTAACTTTATTTTATTAAGTGTTTTTTGAATCTGTATATTTTTCCCTTTTTCTGTGTTTAGTCATTATTTTTGTACTGTCCATTTTAATGTTTTTCTTTTCTTATATGCTTTTTCTTTTTATTAAAATAATGCATAAATATTGAGGCTTTATGAGAGGCTGCTTTTTGGCACAAGAACAGGTCCAGAATAGTTTAATAGAGTGAGTGCAATGATAATAAGTATCAGCAGCAGTGGAGGGTGGGTTATTCAGTGAACCTGCTATTTTTCCCTGAATGGACAAAGTTCTCTTCAAGTTAAATCAAGATTATAAAAATTTGTATTTGACCATTTTAATATTACTCTTTTGCATGCCTGCTCACATTGCTGAACAGTTAAAGTGCCTCAAAATCTAAATCCAAGAACAAAAATTTAATATATTGCAGCTTGCCAGTCCTTTGATGTGGTTGTTGCATTAAGTAAATCTTAAGCAGTGTAGGGTGACAATGCTAAATAACAGTACAGGGAGTGAGTGTAGACATCCTTGGACAGTAAGTGTGTTACTGGCAGAATCAACACCTGAAAATAAAGGATAAAGAGCCCAGAAATCAAAAGAAAACTATCTCTTGTTTATGTGTTCTTATTTTTTTATTTAAAAAAAGTAAAACAAAACTTATAAAGCCTCCAAATACTGAACCTGATTAAAAATGTGAATATTAAATTTTCTGACTTTTAAATAGAATAAATATTATACATTTGTTTACACAGTAAGTAACTTTCCCTACTGAAGAACAGAAAATGTCAGAGAATGTTACCTGACATGGTGAATGTGAAAACCTGACAAATATGCGTTTTAAACCCAGCAAAGGTTTTCTATGTTAATGTGCAACAAATTTGTTTATAAATACACGTGTTAGTGTTCTCCTGCAATACAACACATAGTCTGCTTGTCTTTCAGCAAACGGAATATAATCATCTCACCGTTCTCAGGTTGTCCCATTCAGTCACAGTGTCCCAGTCCCAGGACTTTATTGTATGTCTCCTCAATATCGCTCAGTAGCTTTTCCTCAGCTCCAAGCAGTTTACCACATATCTTTGTGATTCCAACACACACCCATTGTGTGCCTGGCTATCTCAGCCTTCCAAATACTCCAGCCTCCCTGACTGTTCCTTGTGTGACTCCACCACACCACCTGGCTTGGCCATCATGTGCCTCCAGCACACACACCAACAACTCCATTGAGCTCTGGCCCAATCTCTTAATAAGGCTGCTCTCAGCCACCTGATCAGCCCAGACTGGTCATTGGCAAAGTCCAGATCCCAGGACTGGAGATTTCATCCTACCCAGAGCTACAGATCCCAGCCACCATTTGGAAAACCCAGAAGAAACTGAAAAACAAGCTTTTTCCTTATAAAACTTTTTACATTCTGGACCCTCTCAGCCCCCTCCGGCTGAGAGTCCTGTGTGCCAAATTTGCCAAACTACACCGTGACATTGCCATGCACAGCCACAAGAGGTAGAATAAGCTGTTGAAACAACATGTCTTTTATTTTACTATCTTTCACTCTTTACCACCAACCTTCCATGTGGTCAGTCATGCCCCAACCAGTCAGAGATTGCTCAAGCTCTTGAGATTGCCTGCAGAACATACGAAAGGGAGAGAGTGTAATTCTCAAATTTTGTGAAAATTAGTGTCATTCCTGAAGGGCTCCAGGATGCACTAGTGGGGTAAATGGTAAAAACAATACATATTACATGACAAGTTATTTTGTCTGGTCTGCTGCCTACTGATCCCAACAATTGGCCAGTGATGTCATATTGAGAATGTGTATCTGGGATACAGACAAATATTGTCAAAACTTTGGTTATTATTTGAAAAATTTTTATCTTATGTGTGCATCACTTAGCTGTAGTTCCTCAAATTATCTCTAAATTCATGCTGACACTGTCCTTTCTTCTGAAGGGTGGCAACTTTTGTTCCCCATGGTCCCTGTGTGTGTTGTAAAGCAGTCACTGCTCCAAGCTAGCTCCTGCAATGGACTACATCTCAATACAAATTTGTGAGCTAAACTTGAGACTGTAGTGAATCACATGCATTAAACCTAAACACCAGTCAGATATCTAAATACACACCTGAAATTTATTACTTGCCAAAGTATCCACAACTCTGTTAGCCTTGTAATGTAGACACTTTTGACCAACAGTTTACCAAGCCCACTGACCTCCCTTTTCTCTGCTACATTTAAACAGTAAAACTTGGATGAGGGCCCACCCTCAGTTTGCTACCTGGGAAATGAAGACACACAGGGTCATCACTCATGCTGTGCTCTTCACCCACCAGCAAGTTAGCATTGTTAAATTGGCAGCACTGCAGTAAAGCTTGATTGGCTAGTAGTAATGCCACTATTTTTCCCAGTCTGAATGTTACTTTCCAGCAAATTGCAAATTGCAAAATTGCAAATTGCAGATTATAATATAAATACAAAATACTTACACTAGCTTTATTTAAAAAAGTCATTATTTGAAATAATATCTACATTAATTGAACTGCTTTTTTAAAAACATTATTTAACCTGTAAATGTTAAAGTAATTAGATTAGTATAAGCAATATTATCAATGCCTGCTCATTAATTAAAAAAAAACATTGTATCTCTCTATAGCTTGCAATTATTCATACACAAGGCAGCTATATTTGTTGACTGTATAGGCACACTCGGCTGCTTTGCTGATCCTCGTATCTGACTGCTTGTCTACCAGAGCTAATCAGGTGTGCTGCTTGAGTATGTGTTGACAAGGAACATACTGATAGGAGGATAGAGTAGTGTACAGAAATGGATGACTTTACCAGTCTGCTGCTGCTCTTTCACTTTTCTATTAGAAGACTGGGGGTGGAGGGAGGGCACCAGTGTATTCCTTAGCAGTAAGTAGTGTCATATACATCCTTTGGCAGGTAAAAGAGTATCATATGTATGCTGCATATCAATCAGGGCCCATCTTGTCTTGATTTGTATTGCACCTTTAATGTCTTCTTTATATTGTAAAGAGCTGTACAAACTGTTGGCGCTATATGAATAATGTTTGAAAATAATAACAACAACTAGGTACTTGGCATTCTCTGATTGTGATACTAGGCATTCACTGATTGTCATGGTGTCATGAAATTACCACCCCTCATTCAATAAGAGAATGCCTAGTATTCATTCATAAAAATACTATTTTTTTTCTGAATGGCCAGTGTGCCGAGCGAGCAGCACTGTGTTTTCACAGGAGAGGGAAAGTCGCACAGCACCTGCAGCAGAACCGGGAGGATTGCAGTAAAAGCACTATAGTAGCTGAGGTTATAGTTAGAGTTCAACTTTAACTAGATTGAGGAAAGGAAAGTTAGCTTTAAAGGGTGGGCACCTTTATGCTAAACAAAAGTTAGTACATACTATGCATATGTTGAGGGGCATGCAACTCATTCAGGGAAGCCATTGCAGCCTAATTTCCCCCATGATTTTACCTCTGGTTACCTAAAAGCCACCAATCACATCCATTCATATCATATACATAAGGCAGAAATACTAAATCCTCCAATGCTATTAATGGTGAGCCGTTTTGTAGGCTATAACCTTCATGTAGTTATTTGCTCCAGTATTATTTGTATTATGTGAAAGACAAAGGAACAGTGTGGAGTAATCCTCCCTCCATGTGGTACTAATCCTCACTCCATGGGATCGTGCTTATGTTCTGCATGCGGTTTCAGCTGTGTGAGGCCACATGTTGTTCTTTGAAGATGTCTTTCTTATTATGTGCCTGTGATCAGCACAGGGCAGGTAATTCTTTTTCATTCCCAAGCATGCCCTATTCAAAGACATAGCAGGTCAATATTTATAAGCTGCTCAAAAGACTTGGTGACTACAGGTTAATGAAAGGGATACTATTATTTATATTAAGAAATTATATGCAATTTCATATTTGCAAAGCAATAACATCTTTACTTTAAATGTGGTTTATTAAATGTTTGTGTTTTATCTTCTTAAAGATGAATTCCTCTAAGCATCATTTGGAAATAAACTAATCACATAACATAAACACTGTAAAATTTGAGAAAACAGATCATTCTATTAAAAAATCACTTAGATTTTCTTGCTAAAGTAATCCTTAACATTAAGAAATGTTAAAAAGTAAGTTACCTTTTTTTCAATCTTTGAGAAAGTGAACTTACCCTTTAATTGTGCATAAGCACCTGGAGGAATGTAATTTTTGTTTGGAATTCCTCCTAAAAACAGCAGAGCACTTCCTAACGCACTGCTGAATCTGAGTGCTAGTCTCATGAGATTTGGAGTGAGATTGGTTGAAGTCACTACTGTCCTGCTTACTTTTCTCCTTGCTGGAGGCTCTAACATGAAGAAGCAAAGCCTCTCATCTACCAAGATGGCCACTTCCACACAAAGACACATTTCAAAACAAAGAATGGTAAATCAATAATGAGGAACAGATCAGCTGCAGGAAGACCACTGGCAATACTGGTGACTAGCTGCAGTCACTGTTCAGGTATTCTGTCAACAGCAGGCTCTGGCTGTCCGAATACAATAGATGGCCGGAGGGATTCCTCCATCCACACTCTTTAGCATGAATGGGGGAATTGAATGATTTCCCATGTTCAGTCCACAGGGCTGAATAAGAAAAATCTTAATGTGTATGGCTTGCTAAAGAGAAACTCGACATAAAAAAATACATTTAATTTTTGGTGAGAATGGTGAGATACTCCATAAGGGTTAGTTACATCTAGGGTTGCACAGATACCAAGTACAGTACTCAGTACAAGTACGAGTACATGTAACAATACTTTTGAGCTCCAAGACTACACTAGAGAAAAATTCAAAAATTAGGAGGCAGCTGTCATTTGTAAGGAGCACACGGAGCTCCTGGGATTTGTACATCTCTGTTTTAATGTACGATTTTGTTTTTATAAATATAAAGGGATGCACAGATACCAGTTTTGTGAGTACGAGTACTGGTACTTGCCGAGTACTTACAAGTACGAGTACTGATACATTTTTGTTTATTGTCATGTGACAGTTTTTCTAAAACAATACAGACTAATGATTTCAGGACAGTGGTGGAGTGCCAGAGCCAGGTCCCAGCTGCAACCGCTGCAACCCTGGTAGTTCTCATGAAAATGCCAAGTATCTGCACTGGTACTCGAAAAGTATCTGTGCATCCCTAGACTTCTAAAGTTATGCAAACACTGCACTTTTCCTTATTTGAACACAGAAAGTCCACCAGGTGATTATAGTAAACCCAGACCCTCCCATTCAGTAATCAGTTTGGAAAGGACATGCTGCAATAATACTAATATTTCTTCAGAACAGAAACGGGTAGGACTCTGAAATGGTAAAATCTGACAGAATTTCTTATCTTCATCAATTATATTAAAAATCAACAAAATCATGTTGGCTAGAGTTGATTTATAAGTGACTGTGAACTAAACTCCCACTCATCACTCTCAATACCCTCTTACATAATGTTTGTTTGTATCCTTGTAGAGGTCTCACTGTCTGTACTGCACGTTAGCATGACAATAGAATAAAAATGACACATCCAAAAGAAGAATCTTGCATCTAAGTTTATTTCATTTATATTGCTTTTTTTGTTTCCTTATAATACTGAAGCACTAATTATTTTCCATTTCTTCAATTTCAGGCTTCAGGAGCAGATGCCCTAGAGTTGAACCTTTCTTGTCCTCATGGAATGGGGGAAAGAGGCATGGGTCTTGCTTGTGGACAGGTGAGAGCATTTTTTCAGGTTGATTAAAAAGTTACTTGGAGGACCATTTGGTGCTGATTGGTTGGTTAGCACTCCAGCAGCACTGAATCTGTTTTTGTAATGCCTACAAATACCAGGTCCATGTCAGAGATATGGTCACATGATTGTACATTGGAGGAAATTATATAAGTACATGTATTTGCTACTTTGAGAATGCATATTGTATAATAGCTTGCTTTGGTAGGAATCATCAGAAAAATCAATCCGTGAGTGGCCCTATACCCTCAAAAAAGTCAATGTTTAGAATGACTTTTGGCGAGGGAAATGTTGGAAAATTTTCAGGTGAACAGTGCATGCAGCCAAGCAGTTGCAAGCACTGTTAAAGTATTCTGTCAGTGGTGGGCTCTGCTGTCAGAAAACAAATGACACAGGGGGAGATTTGAACACTGTTTAGTGGATGGAGGAATCTGGCTGAATGAAAAAAATATATCAATGTGTACCCAGCTTAAGACGCAAAGTGCCTTAGCATGTCAGATTGAGAAGCACATCAGCTGCAGGCAAAAGGAAGCTTGCTTTCAAGTGCTTTTAAGGAAAATTGACCTCTTCTGAGATGCTTTTATTATGTGTTGATGGTGGGTTCCCAATGCTTCAGCTATATGTTTTACATGCATTCACCCTGGATTCTAATTGACTTTCATTGAGGAAAAGTAGATCAAATGCAGCAAATAGATCATATTGCATTAATTTAAAAAAAGCAAAGCAGTCCATGACAAAGCAACTATAGATGAAAGCTGACACTGCTCCATACCAGACAATACAAATTTAAACATAGCACTGCCGACCTCTCAAATAAGCATGTCAGGAGTGAAACACAAGCAAGCTTTAAGATTTCTCAAGAACAAGAATATTCTTCTCCAATGGGTATAATAAACGTCCCCCTTCATGCAGTGGTGTATTTAGGTTTTGTGCTGCCCTAGGCAAGACTACACTCGGGAACCCCCCTAATCTAAATTTGCCCCGCCCCTTCCTGTTTAAGACATTTTGCGTAACCTGTCAGTCACTGGATAGAGCACGCATGCTGTATCCAGCTTCTAACAGGTTGTGTTTATAGCGTAGCAGGGAATCCGGGGTCACAGGCAGGCTGGAAAGCATCTCTTGTGGGCTCTACAGGGTCACAACCTGAGATGCTGCAGAGCTCACCATCGACCAGCAGAACCAACCTGAGACCCCACAAAGTCCTCCATAGATCGTGCAGACCCCACCACAGACCCTGCACAGCCCACCATAGATCCTGCACAGCCCACCTGAGACCCTGCACCAAAGATCCCACACAGCCCACCATAGACCCTGCATAGTGCATAGTTCTGGCACAAAGAAAACAACATATCAGCAAAGTTTTTTATTTTTTAATTTGTAACTAAATCCAGTTTGTATAGTCATATCTTGTGTTTACTATGCTGCTTATTGGGTGCAATCAAGAATTATAACTCAATGTAGCCTTAACAGGATTCTATAGGAAAAAAAATCTCATCCTTACAAGATGCATATTAAAACCTATTTGTATTAAATAGGATCTATTAAATCCTAATCATTGAATTGCCTAAATTATTAGATTTACTTTTGTGTCAAAATAAGTTTCAGTAAGCTTGCACTTATCAAATTTTCTAGTACTTTTTTTGATGGTAAATGGTATTACAACAAATAGTTTTCAAAGCAACAAAGCAGAATCAGTTTATTTAAAATATATTTTTTATTTGATTATTTGCAAAATAGTCTACCAAATGCTTGAACTCTTAAATTTTGTTAAAATTTTGTGTTAAGACAAGTAGTGTTCCCTAGATGTATGTGTCTTGGGCAAACATGATAGTGGCCCCTCATGTTGTAGAGGGTGTGGATTACCAAGGAAACATGTGGGTCCCGAGGTTACACAGGTTGAGAACCACTGCTTTAAAGGTACCCCTCAAGGAATGGTTAATTGTACTAATTGGGGTACCAGATTGCAGCCTTCACAAACACCTGTGCAGATGGCAGCTGACCAGGGATAAAACCAGAGCATGGTACACAGTTGACAGGCAACATCAGTAATGGAGACAGCCAAAGGTCAGGGCAGGCAGTAAACAAGCGTGGTCAAATATCAACTGAAGTCAGTAACTGTAGAAACAGGTATTCAAGAGCTAACACAGAGGCTAGGGAATGATTCTATTGCTCAGGCAATGGGTGTTGGGCTGAGAACAGATAAATAGTGAGGTTGATTGACAGGCTGGGCTTTGACTTGCTGTGTAGCTGCTATATCAACTAGCAGGTGAAATCCAGTGATGCCCTTGCCTCTCAGTCCTGGAACAAAGCAGGCTGTGGAAAGGTAGGAGACCACATTTTTTTGACATGAGAAAGAGGGACACCTTACAGCACAATGTATTTAGGTAATGGACACACCCCTGCCATGCCCCCAGTTATGCAGACCATTAAGAAATGATATGCCAAAAAAATTTGGTTTAAAAAGAATTGTTTGTTTTTCACCATTACTTTTCCTTTATATGGGCATTTCAAGAGATAAGAGTGCAGAATAACACTTTTGATAGTTAAACAGAATCTTTTCCTAGATATCTTTGCATCAGACCAAAAAGAGGAACACTTGAGGGATTTGGTTCCAGCTTTGCTGCTGATCTATAACAGTATGAAAATTCAGGCCAATTTTTCCAAATGTTTTTCCCGGAGAAGATGTTACCTTTTACAGAAATAACATATGTGCTAAGGTCCCTCCCCCTTGCCTTGGCTCAAGATAGAATGCTGCAGAGAGGAGCACCACCTCATTATGTGGCTCTACTCTGCAGAATATAAGTTCCACCCACCACTAGAGAAAGAGGGCAAAGAGGATCTGTGATATCTCTGGACAGCTGAAGACACCTTTAAAAAAGGTATGTTTA